>NW_020329210.1:0-24903 GCF_001858045.2 Oreochromis niloticus | reverse complement strand
ACAACTGCGCAACTTCAGCGTTGTGCACTTCCCCACATGTCCAAGACCAGAACTGCTTATCCACAGGCAACCTTTCTGCTAAAAAAGGAATATGTGTCTGTGATTAATGTCTCGAAACAGAATTCAGACAGCGCTTCCAGGATTTTTCTGCCAGTTCTCAGGAGCTTGGAAAGGAAAAGTGTCCTCTGATGAGACGCCACGTGAAAAAAATGATCAGTCTATTTGGCTCAGATTTGCTCCTTGGTAAATGACATTTGTCCGGATTTTTGGCACAAGTGGTGTCAGATCAGCAAAAGTTAAACGAACACAAAAATGGGTACATTTTCAAATCCTTTGTTATGGACAGAATTCGTCCTGTTGGACACAAGAAGCAGACTCCAAAAAACTTTGAGACTCTGCAGAAGTCTGATTAGGCTGCTGTTTATCCAACTGGCTCACTGTGGTTTTTATGAACTCATCTGTAATGTGTCACCTTTTCTGTAGAATGAAGAAGTGCTTCCCTTCTTTTTAAAGGAATACAGGCTTACAAAAGATCCTCTAAACATGTTCTGAAATAATCCTAACACAATCATTAAATCAAAACTGCAAGAAACAATTTATTTAATCACTCTTCTTCACTTAATTCCTTAACTTAGTAAAAAACAAACAAAACAAAAAATAGACAAAAACTCTTCTGCTGTCTGACGCCAAGATGGCGGACTAAGCGGCTGTCCTTAATTTAGCTCTGGTGCAAGGTACCTTTTATCCTCTCTTTTTTGACGCTTTGTTCCCTCAAAAATCTTACCTAACTTTACAAAGATGCCAAAAAAACAGAAGAAGGACAAAATGGAAAAGTCTTCCAGAATGATAAGATACAAGATTTGGCTTCAGCTACGGATGACCACGATTACTGCCTTTCAGACGTGGAGCTTGAAAGTGACGGAGGGGAAAAAAGAAATCTAGAGGAAATGAATGACTTGCTTAGTGATCATTCGAGTAAGGTTGTTAGACCTAGTCCCACAACAAGTGACATTCTGGCAGCTATTCAAGCTCTCCACGTGAGATTTGATAACAAGATGATAAAATGGCGGACATTAACAACAAACTATCGGAGAATGCCTCGTTGATTGCCAATCTTGTTGAATCTATCGAGTTCAATGCAGCTGAAGTCCGTGATTGTAAAGAAATTGCGGGTTTGGAGAAGGAAGCCTCAACTTTAGGAGAAGTTGATGAGCTCAAAGAAAAGGCAAGAGAACGAGACCGGTATTCACGAAGGTGGAATTAAGGATTAAAGGAATGAAAGAAGGTATGGGCGAAGATATCAGAAAAGAGGTGATTAAAATTCTCGCCAAGATAGCCCCAGAATGGTCTGATAATATGGAGTACATCGTCGACACTGTGCACTGGATTGGAAGGAAAGAAGAGGGCAAAATCGCCAAGTCATGATTCAGTTCACGAAGCGCCTACATCGAGATGGAATATGGAAGAAGTCCAAAAACGCTCAGATTTGTGAGACGGAAAAAATCCGTTTTGCCGAGGATTTGACGAAGGAGGATCGTCTGGAACGGGAGAAAGTTTGGCCGAAAATTTTACAAGCCAGAAATGCGGGGAGAAGGCTTACTACAGAGGAGCTGTCGGCTATATTAACGGCCGTCGCGTTCTGGCGGACGGCTGAAGGCTGTTTCACTTTTACTTGTTCTCTGAACTCTACCTAAAGAGGGACGCTTGACAGTTTTGAATGGGATGGGAGTTGCCGCACCGCTCTTCTTTCACCTTTCCCTAAACAGGAAAGTAAACTAAAAATTTTTTTGTACATAGTTAAGTTTGATATTATAATACTTTGAACCTTTTTTTTTTTGTTTATTTTTAATGCTACGCACGTGTTTATCCTTTGTGTCGTTGAATGTTAGAGGTCTCAGGGATAATGTTAAAAGGAAAGCAATGTTTATGTTTATCAAAGGGCTAAAAGCGAATTGTGTCTTACTACAAGAAACTCATTCAAGTGACACTGATGTCACCTTCTGGTCAAATCAATGGGTGATAAAATCCTTTTCAGCCATGGATCTAACACTCTGCTGGAGTAGCTCTCTGTTTCTACCGATGTCCAGGGAAGGTCGTGACTTTTCAGGCTGATGTTTCAGGGCACTGGCTTGCAGTTGTATTGAATATTGATGGTTCATCTGTGATTCTAGTAAATGTTTATGGGTACTCCTCTCCTACTCTAAATAAGGTCATGCTGGAAAAAATAACAGATGTTCTTTCCGAGTATAAACTTCTATACCACACAGACCATGTATTATTAGGTGGTGACTTTAATCTTGTTCCAAATGAATGGCAGGATAGAAACCCTCCTAGATATGGTATTAATCAGTGGAATCCAACTTTATCAAATTTCATTAACTCAAACAATTTAAGTGACATATGGAGAGAGAAAAATCCTGGAGTCACTCAATTCTCTTGGATTAAACCAAATGGTAATAATATGTCCAGAATAGATCTTTGGTTGGGCTCGTCTATATTGTATAGATATGTTTCACATGTGTCTATCTCAGCAGCCCCGCTGACAGATCACAGTACTATTACTCTTAAACTTAACCCTGAAAATAAACACAATTTAAAAAAGATTACTGGAAATTTAATGCAGATCTGTTAATTGATGATGGGTATGTTAAGATGATTAAAGCTCTCATCCATAAAATTTACAATGATGGAACAATTGGTACTTACACAAACAGATGGGAATTTTTTAAGTTTAAAGTTAGAGAATTTTCAATTACGTTTAGTAAAATGGCAAGTAAACAACAAAAAGAGTATGAAAGTAAATTACTCTACAATATAAATAACTATTGTAATAGACAGTTTATGTCAGAGGCTGATAAGAAATCCCTACTGTCTTTACAGGCTCAATTAGATGATCTATACAAGAAAAAGGCTCATGGAGCATACATTAGAGCTCGTGCAAAATGGATAGAAGAAGGTGAAAAGAGTATTCATATTTCTACAATCTGGAGAAACGGAGGCAAGAGAAGAAATCTATTAATACCTTAATTGTAAATGGAGAATGCAAAATCATAAGACTATAGAGAAGAAATACTATGTTCTATTCAAATTATACTCATCTAAATATTAACTACTGACTCAATGCCTTTTTTGATCAGATTGAACCTTATTTCCAAAAATCGTCTGTATTTAGAGAAATTTTGTGATTCTGACATATTAATGGATGATTAGATCAAGCCTTAAACAAACTGAAATGAACAAAGCTCCTGTCAGACGGCTTGACTGCATCTTCTATAATTCTTCTGGAAAGAAGTAAAAGAATTTTTCTTCAAAACTATTAGGGAATCATTAGCAATGATCATTAGCACGACAATGAAACAGGGTCTTATCTCCCTATTCCTAACCTGGTAAGATAAAAGATTAATCGATATTTACGTCCAATTACTCTATTGATACAGATTATAAATTCTTGCTCATGTTTTTGCAAATAGATTAAAGGACGGTTTAGATCGATTATTAGTGAAACACAATCTGGGTTCCTTAAGAATCGTTCTATCCACAATAATATTAGATTAGTTTTGGATTTATTGGACTATAATCACTTAATTGAAGATGATGGTGTGATTCTTTTTTTAGACTTCTATAAAGCATTTGATACGGTCGAACATCCTTTTATTTTTAAGCTTTACAGTATTTTGGTTTGGTAAAAAATTCATAGATTTAATTTCTTTGTTATACTCCGATATCAATAGTTCTATTCTTTACCTTTTGGAACATCTAAACGATTTAACATTAGTCGAGGAATCCGTCAGGGGTGTCCAGCTTCTCCGCTACTTTTCATTATTGTAACAGAACTCTTGGCTATTTTCATAAACACAATCCAAATATTCAACCACTGAACTTGATGGGAGCCCACTGATTATAAGTCAGCTAGCAGATGATACTACACTGTTTTTAAAGAACATGTTACAGGTTCTCTCGCACTAAATGAAATTTCACTATTTCAAAGGCCTCTGGTTTGTATCTGAATATAGAAAATGTGAAATATTAACTATTCATGATGGAAAACCCAGCATT
Source organism: Oreochromis niloticus (assembly GCF_001858045.2). NCBI lineage: Eukaryota > Metazoa > Chordata > Actinopteri > Cichliformes > Cichlidae > Oreochromis > Oreochromis niloticus. Next base: position 20,847 of record NW_020329210.1, on the reverse strand, counting down.
CTCTTAATATAGCTGTAAAACTGAAATTAAATATTTGGGTATATATCTCAAAGAATATAAATAATAGAGAAATCCTAAATCTTGAGCATATTACCCAAAATCTAAAAAGATCCTAATCAGCTGGTTACAAGAGACCTTTCCATCTTTGGACGTGTCCTACTTACCAAACAGAAGGTATTTCGCGACTGATTTATCCATCTCAATGTTTATATATTTCCAATAAACTAATCAAGAATATAAATCAATTAACTTTAATTATATTTGGAGAAATAAGCAACATTATATTAGGAAGAATGATGTAGTGAAGTCTTTAGAAGAAGGCGGATTGAATGTGATTGATTTTGAAGCATTGGATGGTTCCATCAAACTTAAATGGTTGCAGTCTTTCATAAATAATTTAAATATATTTGGTTTTATTTCCAAAAGTAATTTTGAGAAGCTTGGTGGCATTGAATTTCTCTTAAAGTGTGATTTTGAAATCTCCAAATTACCAATTAAATTATCCAATTTTCATAAACAGGTTCTCCAGTACTGGAAATGATTTATAAGCACAATTTTTCTCCACATACAAATTCGATCTGGAACAACCGATGTATATTGATAAAAGAAAATCCTTCTTTTATAAGGATTGGATGGACCACGGAATTTGGACCGTTCTACACCTTTTAGACAATGACGGCAATGTATTATCGTATAATAAATTTATTGATAATTATGGCTTAGTATGTACTCAAAGTAAATTCATTAAAGTTGTGAAAGCCATTCCCCCTGCAATGATTCAGATGACTAAAGCCAGTTTAACCTATTCTTCCTTTATAATCCGTGAACCATCCTTATTTATTGATGATCGTCAATTTAAAGGAAAGACTTGCAATAACAAATTTTTAAGGACAATTTTAACCAAGCAACTTTTCCTTCTCAATTAACAAGAAAATATTTATTTAAAGATTATAACTTTAGGTTTTTGACCAAGTATCTTTCCTTTCCAATTCCGCCAAAAGCTAAAGAAATTCACTTTAAAGTGTTAAATGCCATATACCCGTCCAAGGATTATCTTCACAAGAAATTCAATATAGATACGAACACATGCACATTTTGCAACACTGATATTGAGACTACAGAGCACCTTTTCTACTCATGTGAAAGCATCAGATCTTTTGGGATGGTTTCCAGTACTGGTTAACTTCTAAAATATTGACTGCCCTTCTCTAACCTTTCAAGTAATTAGAGTTGGCCTACAAACAGAAAATAAGAAAATAGAACTTGGGATTAACAACCTATTTATAGTCGCAAAATTCTTCATTCATAAATGTCGCTTCTTGAAATTACTCCGATCTTTGCTGCTTTTAAAAATGAAGTCTCTTTATTGAAGGCTTCATTAGACAAATGTAATGTTAATAAAGCTCACACCTTACTTGATTTTTGATGCAGCTTCTAAGCTAATGTAGATAGACTGTATGTGCGTGGACTGTACGTTCTCCGTTTTTTTTTTCTTTTTTCTGTGTTTGTTTGTTGTTGTTGTTTTTTTTTTGTTTTGTTTTTTTTCTTAGTATTACTTTTCTTTTGATTTAGTTATATCTTACTTTATAAGGAAGGACATTAAGATAATTGTTTGCTGCTGGAGACTTCTATTACTGTGCCTTTCCTTTCTTTTCTGATTGATGGCTGCTTCGTTCCTCATCACCCATAATTGTACATTTTTGGATGGATCTGCTTAAGTTCTGCGATGTATTTTGGTACATTGTACAATAAAAAAAATAAAAATAAAAAATAACCTCTCAAAATAAAAAAAAAAAAAAAAAAAAAAAAAAAAAACTCTTCTGCTGTCTCACCTCTGTCAGTGTTCATGCTGTTGCAAGAACAGGTGGAGGTGCAGGTGGAACTTTGACTTCACTGTGGTTTCTATGTGCAGGCAGGAGTGTGACATCTCCGAACAGCAGAGGATTGTGGTGCGCGGTGACTCCTGCTGCGACGCCCCCGTCTGAGTGTCCTGAGCTCCTGGTCCTCAGCAGACGGCCCACACACTCATTTATCACCATGTCTTTATCCTGCCTGTAAGAAAGCAAAGACAAGGCTAACATTACAAACAGCCAGCAACCAATCCCTTTTACTCCACCGCCCAAAAACCAGTGAGAAACACTAGCTAGTATTAACTTGGAATCAAAGTCCACTAGGGCTGCCACAAACAATTATTTTGATAGTCAACTAGTCACCGATTATTTTTGCGATTAGTCGACTAATCGGATCATGCATCCATTGGACGTAAAACGTACAGCTTATTGCACCAGCAGCATCTGCTCTTATATAACATTAGCTTACAGTTTTAAGTGTTTAGGGCAGGGGTGCCCAATCCTAGTCCTCGAGAGCTACTGTCCTGCAGCTTTTAGATTCATCCTTGTTCCAACACACCTGAATCAAATGAATGTCTTGTTATCAGGCCTTTGCCAAACTTGATGACATGCTGAAGAGGTCATCAAACCATTTGATTCAGCTATGTTGGAGTAGGGATGCATCTAAAAGCTGCAGGACAGTAGCTCTCGAGGACTAGGATTGGGCACCCCTGGTTTAGGGTATGTGCTAACTAAAATAAAGACAAGATGATAGTTTATTAAATTTAATGAGATTTACAGATTGTTTCGGTAAAGTTTAATAAACTCCTTGCTATCTAAAATATAACGGGACACCGGAGTATATTCTGAACATCTCACACTTCTGATAATCAGTTGTCTGCTTGACGTTTATTCGGCCGTGTATGAACTATAACTTTAATCTCAGCCAAACCGATTTACTCAGGAACAAATAAAATACTAAAAAAAAAAAAAAGGCCAAACAATAACATTTTTAGTTATCTAACTGACTTATATATGTTCAACCTGAGTAGCGAAAGACGGTGGTGCGTTTGAAAACGATTTGCTTGGAGTCCGGTGTTCTCACGGGCTCTAGTGAGCCTTGCCCCCGGCTAGCTATCGAGCTAGTGGGTAACAGACGTCTCCGAAAACGTCGGAGCGCTTTTGAAAATATGCGGTGTCTTGATAAACTGAGCAGATATTTGAGGTTTACACAGCTACATTCTCGCCTGAAATATGTTAACGTTTATTTTGTGACCCAGAAAGATTAATAAGAGTAATATTAAAACTAACTAGCTGCCGCCATTGTTGAAACTGAGCAGGGCCGCGCTATGAATTCTGGGACACTGCTGCTTCTTCTTCGGAGTGTAACGGCAGCTGGCATCCTTGTACATGCAGTGCTGCCATCTTCTGTTTCAGTCCGTTATTACACTCTTAAATCCTACTACTTATTCCTGCGTCTTTTGTGATCTTACAAAGCTTCAAACCACGCGTCGACTATTAAATCAGTCGTCGACGATTTGATAGTCGACGTAATCGTGACTAGTCGACTAATCGTGGCAGCCCTATTCAGCAACAAAGACGCCATCAAAAAAGTCACGGCCATCAGAGCAACATCAGAGAAACAATAAAGTCTAACCATGGAAGGTATATAGAAATATATGCATAAAGACACAAAAACAAAGAACATCGACAATGAGCACCTTTCGTTTTGCTGAAGTGATATAGCTTTCTCTTCCCATCAACTGAAACCACCAACATTTCAGGTGTGCATGCTGGGCAGCTGAAGCTGACATCACAGCACAGCTGCTCTTCCTCATCAAGAAAGCTGTGCTGCAGTGCAATCAACTATTACATTTAGGCAAAGATTACTTTTCATCCCTAAATGATTGACGGTCTGAAACTCTGACCTTGTCTCTACAGACAGCAGAGCTGCTGCCTTCCTGTGGTAGGAGTTCATTTTTACCCATCACCCCAGTTAAATTTCACTGGGGTCTGTCTCATTTATATGCCAGAACCAACACTTTGAAGCACTTTTCTTTGATCACTTGTAGCTCAATGGAGACACACATTTATGATCAGGTCCCCCAGTTTCAGACACACTTGCACAAGCACACAGATGACCGATATCTCACAGTGGTTTAACACAGATCTGTCTGGGCTAAAGTACAGACATCGAACGCTATGACAGACCGAGGCAACTATGACCCTTGCAATTTTAGAAGAAGTCTGCTTGAAAGTAATCATGGACAGAATTCATGTTTCAAATTATTCTAAAAATGCACTTCAGCAAGTTTGTTTTTTTTATAATGCCTACTAAAGATGTTTTCAAAGGGTTTCCCAGATATGGGTTATTTCTAGTCCCAGATTAAAAGAATAATTCAGTGAAGACCTCCATTTAAACAACTTTAAGCCTAGCACTAGGCTTAATCCATGTCTGGGAAACTGCAGCATTATCCATGGAGGCATGAGCATTTAGCATAATATAGACAACAACCTCTTTAACTTACCCTAAAATCTGACTTGACTAACTCCAAGAAGGGAACCCTGCTTTTACTGTCCAGGAAATGGAGATCAGTCACCCAGTGCAAGTGCAACTGTCATTTAAACTCAGTCTACAGTCAGACCAAAAGCCACCTCGCCAAATGTATTTACACAGCTGTGTGGCCAAAGGCAGGGGGCAGCTTGGGTACGGCTGTAACATTAGCCTCTTTAACTGCAGCTGAACGCCATCCCTCATTGTCTGCTACTTACAATGCAGTTAGAAAACAAGATCTACGGCTTTTCCTAATATCATTCACCACTGAAAAGATTTTGGTCTGTTAGATATTTCAGCAGCATACACAATTTACATCCAATACTGCAACAAGCTTACTTACCAGCATTTTTTTTATCAGATAAACTCAAATGAAACAAGTTGGTTAATTGGAAACAATTTCAACTTTCAAATCATGTCACTCTGTGTTTATTGGAAAGGAGATTAAAATGCATGATAGGCTGAACCCACCGAGGGACTCATAAAGTTTGATCTATGAATTCCTGATACATTTTTGCTTTATAGAGGCAGAATGTTGACCATGAAAGCTTTTTGTAGTGAACTATGCTGCTTTCACCTACAAAGCATCCAGAGCACACAGTACATGTTGCTATAAGCTACACCACATAGCTGCTACAATTTAAACACACCCACAATTTGTGTATAATCGCTATCGCCAGACTATGTCTCAAGAGCATATGACCTGTTGATAAAACTCACTGTTATGAAGATAGATTGGTTCCAGTGTCTTCATGAAACGCTGCCTTTATCCATCTTCTGGGGCGTGCCTGCAGTGGACTTGTGAACAGTTCCTTGTGAGGGAGCTGCTGGTGGAGCTCACAAGGTCCTCCTTCATTCCTACCATGAGCTTCAGTCTTCCTGATCTTTCTCAAACACGCCTCTCTCAGTGGGTCAACAGAACATCTGGCACAGGACAGCTGTGATGAAAGAAAAGGAAGAGGTTTCTCCAAACCTCTGGACCAAGGAAACCCAGCTGGGTCCTGATGGTCTCCCACACTACTTTCACCCCGGGTGGACGTAGCTGTCGATAATAATCGGCACTCTGTTCACTGTTAGGAAAGGAAAAGAACAAGTTACACTACAGTACTGATACCTTCTGCTGCTCTTTTCAAACTTGCCACCTTACCAGGCTGTAGAGTGCTCTGAACACTTAAACACTTTGAAATCCATTACACACTCACACTCACAGTCTTAGGTGAAAATCTCCAAGGACAGCATTACACTTTTGCTATGAACAGTAACTCTGGAGCTCTGTGGAGTGTGCAGATGATCTCATTACTGTCTAAAAATGGATAACAAAACCGAAGGAGTGCTGAATCATTGACAAATACAGAGTAACAGGTGTGCAGCATGGCTAACTAGGTAGCAACAAGCCTCTAACACAGCAGCGTGTATGCTAGCGGCTAATCTAGCGAAGAAATGAACAGAGTGCTTTTAGGTGTTGTAGAAGGATAAGATGATAAGCTGTGTGTGTTTTTCAGAATGACCTGCTTGTATTTACCTTCATTGAAGGAGTGGTCAGTGTGGGTATAGCCATGAGGCAAAAAGACAGCTGAAGCGGAAGAGTGTGGTGAAAACATGGTGCTGCCGCGGCCAGCAGGTTTCCAAGCAGGGATTCGGGTAGCAGGAAGGCTTTGGTAAGCCGTCCAACATCCAGTCCCATCTTGTGAATGCCAATAAAAAAATAGCTAGGTGTCCATGTGTAATTTGTGTGGAACAATATTGCACAAGAAGCTTAATAGATTTAGAAAAACGATAACAAAAAAAAATAAAAAATTGAAGAACAAAAGATAAATGTCCTTTTTTTCCAAAGTTTACTCGCCCTGCTGAGTGGTGTACAGCGTTAAGAGGCCAGCATTCGGACTCCAGAGTTTAACGACCCTAGTTCGAGTCTCTGATAGTAGTCCGTCTGCTACAGCAGGGTAGGCCCAGAGTGAAAGACGAAGCTCAAGCCTGCCTCCATTTTTCTCTCTCTCTCTTTTTTTCATTTCTTTTTACTTTTTTCAAGCCGCAATTAAAAGCTCAGGGAAACACTTAGTTTTAAGGCGGCCTTTAAGGCACCCTATATATCAGTCCATACAGCGGTAAGGGCCAATCTCATGTATCAGTTACACATATATCAACGAAGGAAGAAAACAGGCCCAAACCAAAGAGGTGTGCAGGGAAAAAATCAGGTGTGAGTGTGTGAAATTTACTAAGTATTGGAGTGCAAAAATGCCTGGTCTCCAGCTCATTTCCAAAAGGCTGGGTGCGTGATGTGCGCGTTGTGGTCTTTAAATAGAGGAATTTTCCCGCTTTTGTTTGCCCGTCATGTGGCGACATGTGGCGGGCTAGCAGCTTAGTAACATAGAGGCCTGGGTTCGAGCCCTAGGCTCACCTACCCTACCTCTCTATGTTCATCTGCTAGGGGGAGGTCCAGGCAGGGGACCTTGGAGTGAAAATTCCAAGGCCTAGACTTCCCCTGATTTTCATTTTTCTCTGTGTTTTTTCTTTTACCTGCCAGCAACAAACAGCCCAGCCCCATTTATGGGACCTCCTTCTTGTCATGGCTACCAAGGACCACTCTTCTTCTGCCAACAAGTCATTGCCTGACAAATAATTATTTCCTATGTTTCCCTAGGGGCTTTTTTTAATCTCCAATATCTTTACATATCTTGCTAGATAGACTTCCCTCAACAGGGTTTACAAACGCCTTATCCTCTTTGTCCACTTCAAATAACTTTAAACAACTATTCTTAGATTTCTTGCAACATCTGCTGTCCTCTTGCACAGATTACGCTTTTTAAAAAACAAACAAACACTTTTCTTTTTTAACGTCAACCACATTTTTGGAACTAGATAAATAAAGCATATATAAAAGTCACTACCAAAAACTCATTGCAGCTTCTACCTTGTTATAGGAATGTTGTTTGTGGCTCAAGATGACTTGATTTCATCCGTGAAGGATACATTTGATATATGTTTTCACATATTATAGACCAACAAGTTATTATAGCAGTTTAAATACGAGCGATCGGTTTTTGGAAGACGATCATTTTTTTAGCACAACACCGCTAAGCACCAACTCATCCATCCTTTCTCCTTTTCTTCTTTTCATGCCGCCACCATGGGAAGCGCCCACAAATGTGTCATTTCACACTGGCAGCAGGCTCGCAGAGCTAGCTGTGGTGCTTGTTCTTCTTCTCTGACTTTGCTGTTTCACCGTGTTTAGATAACGTGCCATCCGCAAACAGTCGCACTCATTTTCGTGCTTTAGCTTTGTATTCACGCGCACACACACGTGCACACACACACACACACACACACACACACACACGTGTGTGTTAGTTTAGTCTGTTTCAACCTCTCTTCGTGTGGAAACACACATATCTAGAACTATTCTTTAAGGATGTCTGCATTTCACACAACTGTCTAATAGGATAAAATAATTGACATTGTATACCCAAAGGTCAAGTCTGGATAAACGTGTATATGATCTCCAACTTGAATGCAAAGCCAAGGCATATAATTGTGTGGTGTGTCAACTCTAATGTGTTTCCTCTCTGTGCAGGGGGATGACTGAAGCTATCACCTTGCTAATCCTTGCTGTCCAAACTGGCCTCATTGAGCTGCAGGTCATCCACAGAGCCTTCCTCCTCTCTATCGTCCTCTTTATTGTTGCTGCTTCCATCCTGCAGTCCATGCTGGAGATAGCTATAGTCCTATAGTCCTAGCCCTGGGAGCATCTAGAGGCAACTAAGATAATATACCAAAGACTTTTTTCATGTGTTTATTTTTAAGAAAACTCTGTGTCCCACTGTTTGTTTTATTTTTACTGATCATAAACAACTATTAATAACTATGGGCAGTTAGTTAATTATCACAGAATTCATTATCTATGGTCATCAGTACAACTCATGCTAACATCATAAATTAAGTAATACTACGGTGTACTGTCCTTCTTTCTTCATTCCTAAACAGGCAGTTTGTCTTTTTGACATCAATCTGACTGAAAGTGTGTTTGCAAAGCCTGCTATCAACCTGCCTGCTTTCTCATATGCTGGTTTTGCTGCCCGTCCCGTAGGAGTTTGTGGAAGCACTTCCGTGCAGTTTCTCTCTGTCTCTTCCTGCTGATCTTTCCAGCGTACATGGCTTATATGATCTGCCAGTTCTTCCACATGGACTTCTGGCTTCTCATCATCATCTCCTCCTCAATCCTCACCTCTCTCCAGGTAACACACAACCGCATCGCAGTGTGCAAAAACGTTAAATTAAATAGTTTAAACTTGCTCTACCCAAACAGTTCAGCCCAATAATAATTAAACATGTATATTTGCTTGTTTTTTAATTCCATAATAACTCTGAAACACTCTACCGCCAGGTGCTTGGCACTCTGTTGATCTGTTGTTCTCTTCATGGTGGAGGAGTTTCGTAAAGCTCCAGTGTAGAACATGGATGAAGTCATATATTGTGTAAATGGGAGCTACAGATTGCTGGAGTTTCTGCTATGTGTCACACACACACACACACCAACTCTTTGCTAAGTTCTGACTGTAAACAGACACTGTCATGTAATGCATCAGCACTGTCTCTGCCTCACTGTCAGTGATTTGTTACCTCACCAGGTTGCGGTGTGCGTGGTGTGCTATGGTGTATCAGAGACTGTATTTGGCGAGTGGAGTGTGATGGGAAGCACCATCATCTTGGTCCACTCGTACTATAACGTCTGGCTCAGAGCCCAGCTGGGCTGGCAGAGCTTCCTGTTCAGGAGAGATGCTGTAAACAAGATAAAAAGCCTCCCTACAGCTAGCAATACACAGCTGGAGCAGTATAATGACATCTGTGCTATCTGCTTCCAGGTATGAACAGTTTTTATGTTTATCTAAAGAGGATGCATGACCCAGACTTAATCTGGGGCTTTAAAAGCTAGGCTAATGTGAAATTTGATTTGTTCCAGGACATGACCAGTGCTGTGTTCACTCCGTGCAGTCATTTCTTCCACGCTGGCTGTCTGATGCCCTCTCTGTCGTTCACAACCAAGAGCCAATCACCAACTAACGGTGGAGCTACCCGAGGTACACCTGCAGCCAATCAGAACCCTGCAGGACAGGAAGAAGGCACTCTACTGGATGACAGGAAAGAGGGAGCGTCAGTAAAGCAGGAGGGAGATAATGAAACTGCCACATCAGCAGGGGAAACCTCCTCTTCCACCTCCCCCACTGGCATGTCTGCTCCCCTGCCCATCGTCAAACCTCCATTATCATCTTCCTCTTGTTCTTCTTCTCCTCTTGCAACTGATTCTGTGCTCCACCAGTCCCCTGCAGATCACCCTTCTGCATCTTCTTTCTCTACCTCTTACACATCAGACACACCCGACGCTCCTGCATCTCTCTGCCATTCTGTCTCCACCTTTCACCAACCAACTTCACAGGTACTGACCTAAGCAGAGGCGAACCCTGCTAAACCCGAATCCCCCCCTCAGCTAAAATCAGTCTCCCTTGTGGACAGCCAGGCAAACTCTACTGGTCCATCATCACAATCTAACCCACCAACTCCCCATTCAGTGGAACCTCCTCCACGTCCTCCACCTCCTCCTCCATTCAACCCCTGAGCTCCATTTTAACACACACACAACATACATACATGCATATATAATTACACAATCTAAATAATCCCTATTCTACTTGTCCAGCTGTTTGCTGTTGGCTCTCCCATCATGTCCAACTTCATATCCATGTTATGTTTCAAATGATCTAAAACAATCTCTAAGCAGAAATTCATCACTCGGCATTAAAAAATGTAAAAAAAGAGGACAATGATCGCAGCTTTACAAAATGTTAGTACTCGTTAGGCAGTTGTCTTGGAGCAGTGAAACGTATCCCATGATAGGTGTAACCCATGCCAGCAGTGATTTCATCACAGGTGCAGTTGTTTTCCACATGTTCTTTCACAGGGATTCAAATTTAATACAAAAACAGGATGCACTAATCTCATCTCAGAATGAATTGGGAATTTTACACCATGTCCAGAAAATGTGAAAATCGGATTTCCATCACGGCTTTTTCTTTCTTTTTTTCTCCCTACAGTCATGCTTTTACCCCTTACCTTTTGATGCCCGACATTTAGGGCGATGGTTGCTCCTGCCTTTGTTTGTACAGCTTTAACTTTCACCGCTGTATATTTCGTAGTGTTTGGGTGCCACGATTTATCTAAAAATTGATCAGACTATCGATTACTGATGGTTGTATTTTATACCGTGACAAAGTCTTAACATTTCATAACGTCTAGAAATTCTCCACATTTTTTGTTTTTCACTGCTGGGTGTCAGTAGTGTTGTGATTTAGTGAATACTGAGCGTTAGCAGACTGAATGTTGTTTATTGACATTCACATGACCTAAAGCCTGGTGCTAAGCAGAGGACACATGGTATGGCCTAGCTGAGGGGTGCAGTGTGAACTCTTGGTTCACATTGAAGAACTTACATGTGTCAAGCTTTTGCTTTTATACTACTTCAATATCTGATTCAGACTTGTTTGGCTGGTCCCAGCAGAAAAAAAAACTGTTCTATTCCTCATCGCCAAACTTTTGTATTACTGTTAAAGCAACTTTATTGTTAAGGTCACACGCTGCAAATGGACTAAGGGGAAGATGGAGAGACGAGGTATAAATTAGTCCACAGAGCCGAAAAGGAGCTCGGATTTTGGCCTCATTAGCTCTAGTTTATGGTTCTCACTCGTGCTTACCGTTGCAAGCTTAGCTCACTCACAGATCAACCAATCATTCACATTGTTGGTTGCTGATGGCAGGAGCCAATCAGCTCCTTTCATTAGAGACCCTGTATTTTCTAAGACCATTAGCGTTTTCCTGCTCGTCAGTCAGTTTACTCCATAAATTGTTGATACCAGCAAACTGAGCCACAGCTTCTTTTTTCCCCACAAAAACACACTCTTTCTTTTTGCTACTGCATTTAGCAGATGAAGCACGGCAAGGAAGAAATATGCTTTGAAACGAGTGTGAAAGACTGATAACTTTAGGATGCCAAGTCCTGATGCACACTTATATGTAGACCTTGCTGCCACTCTGACCACAGAACGTGTTTGTCCCCATGTGTGCTATAACCTTGCAACCAATGTGTTTTTTCTACCTTGTGTTTTTTCTTTTGGGGTTATATTTGCACTAATGTCATTTTTTACTAGCAATGATCCAAAGCTGTTCTGTGGATGTCGGCAACCAAATACCCTCTGATGTCTGTGTACGAGGAAACGGCCCAATCTGTTTGTGTGTAATGAACACAAATGTTGCTCTGTACGTAATCTATATTAAACCAGAGGTGTGTTGATAAATATATATATATATACATATACATAAGTAAGACGAGAGCTTGGTTTCTCCAAAGTTTCCTTTCTTTGTTTCTTCACGTGCCTGAGAGCAAAGAGAATTTTTGGATAAGAAGCTGCTGGGAAATCAAGCCCTCTGATCTGAGACCAGCCAGTGTTGCTGCTTCTCCAGTCTATATGACGCATCTTTTAAGCTGGTGTGATCACTCTGCTGCCCTCTACTGTTAGGAGTGGGCTCAGCATGGAGACGCATTAATTAGCGCTCAGCAGTATTACTTACTAGCACTATTATTAAAGGTCTTATTAGTATGAATCAGAGGTGGGACCAAGTCATTGTTTTGCAAGTCTCAAGTAAGTCCCAAGTCTTTATCCTCAAGTCACAAGTCAAGTCTCAAGTAAAGTCAAGCAAGTCAGAGTCAAGTCGCAAGTCAAGACAGACAACTTTCAAGTCAAGTCCCAAGTCCGAAACTTTGAATTTCAAGTCCTTTCAAGTCTTTTTTTAACCCTCTGGGGTCCCGGGTATAATTGGCCGTTCTTGACTACTTTTGATTTTACTTCTATATTTCACTTTTAAAATATGTTTTTCTTGCCTTGTTTGGTATCATTATTTACAGCACAACCTCAAATATCTGAAATTTGAGTTATTTTTTTCATTTTGGTATACTATATTAGCACAGTTGATCTAAATTCAGACAAAAAATTCAGAATTCGAGTAGAAAAAAGTTATATTTTTTTACATGTTTAACGAATCATTTTCATAACTTGAAATGCAAATAGAAATTGTACATTTCTAAAAATTATGCACAAGTTTTGCAAACAACAAAGTTATATGGTACTATTTACCTAAAAATGCAGCCAAGGCCTCAGGCGTTTTTATATAACCATTTAAATCTATTTACAGAACAATCAGGTGTGCTGCATCAAATAAGAAGGCACACAAATTATTTGTGCCAGTCCAAAAAATGTAGTTTGTGTTCAGTATAAGACAGAGGAGAACACCACAGGCCTAAACTCTGCAGGTCTGACAACTGGAGGTGCAACAGTCCAGTTTTCTATGTGGAGACAGCGTTTACACTGGAATCTGCCTTTGACAGCTTTTTTAGATCAAATATGAAATTCAGCAGTCTAACCGACACACAATACAAAACAATAACTACACAACAAACTAACTATAGCCTCCAAACACGCTAAACGTCACTAATGTCTCACATATGAAAACTCTCTCTCTCTTTCTTTCGCTCGCCCGCTTTCCGTCGCGGGTGTCACTCCTAAAAACTTCCCCTTCTCCCTAAACAACCAAATGTCACATGTTGCCTTATCATTTTTTTGATTTGCTGACATGCTAAACTCTAACACCAATAGGGAAGGGGTGTTTTTTCTTTTTCTTTTTTCACTCGCAAGTGGAGAGCGTATGCTAGGCTGTCTGTAGAAAACGCCGTTTTTGTCTAGCATCCCTGTTGAGAATAACCTTTGCAAATAAACAACAGCTAATAATATAAGATCAATGTATTTTATTTGATGTATTGACATAAATGACAGAAGAAAAAGGCCATGTATAGCAGGACTACTCAATTACACACTAAGGTGGGCCAGATTTTCTAACCAAAAAAAATTTTTTTCCCTGGCTCAGACATGCAAAGGTTAAACACGACCATACACTAATTGCAAATTAAACACAGTGATTTTGAATTGTGATGTGATGGTAAAATAAATATTTGTCAGTCTAAACTGGGTTAAATCTACGGGGTTAATGATGGGGAGGAGACGGAGAGAGACTGAGTACAGCTACAGAACCCACTTTCTGAAACGGACCCTGCTCACCATTCACCGACAATTCTGAGCTAACAAGTTGCATGTTATTCTTGGATGCGCTTGCAGGACCGGATTTAAAATAGCATGACAAACATATCATACCTGTTAAAGCCACACAGTATCATCTACGTAGCCCGAAGAACATTTGCTAATAAGATGAAGTTAGCTAAGTCAGCTATTTCATCGTAGCAAAAAAAAAAAAAAAAAGCACCTACCGTTCTTTATGCAACTTCAAATGTCGGACAAAGTTGGAAGTTGTTCCATCTCCGTCTGTGATTCTCTTCTTGCATGTTTTGCATATTGCATTTCGTTTTTTGTTGACTACTTCGTAGTTTATGTACCCGAAAGAAATTACTCTTGGAAGCATTTTTGGCTCGAGCGTTTTTGTTCTTGTTTTTTTCAAATCTGGTTAATTTGATTGGCTGTGCTACAGCCCACGCTCACATACATACGGAGTGTGGTAAGAATGAATGAATGAATGAATAAAGTGAATTAATGGTCCGCACTTTTTATATAATATGTATGTTACATTTTAGATTTGGGTAAAATATCAAGTCTTTTCAAGTAAACAGGTTCAAGTCCAATTCAAGTCCCAAGTCACTGGTGTAAAAGTCCAAGTCAAGTCACAAGTCTTACAACCTTTTTTCAAGTCAAGTCTAAAGTCATAAAATTAATGACTCGAGTCCAACTCGAGTCCAAGTCATGTGACTCGAGTCCACACCTCTGGTATGAATGACCATATTCTTGACATTGGGAAGCGTGGGCTGCAGGGTTGAGAATGAATACACGATCAGTGTAGGATCAAACCTGACCAACGCTGCTTTGACTTTTTGTGTTTATTTTTTTAAAGAGATGAAATGTAGAGTTTGATGTATTTTGCACATGTTCTTCTGAAAGGTGAACCTAAGGGCTTTTCTGTACACACCTTCTTATTTTAATACCAACACCATTCCTTTTTTTTTTCGAACTGCTGTTCGATACTGTTGCCTCTGACTGACAGATGTGTAGAGATGAATTGTAGTTGTGGGGCTGCTCTCCCCGACACTCCCTGCAGATTTTTGTTTAAGATGAATTGTTTTTGTCCATTGAGTTTGTCCAAACACAGCTTTAGGACCTGCTCTGTTTAATCTGGCTCTCAGTGCCATTTCTTTTCTGTTAAAATGCTTCATATTTGTTTTTTTGGACTTTATGCCTGTCATTGCCTTGGTTATTTTACCAAAAATAATGTTAATCAAATAATAATGGGTGTAGTTTGTAAGGTCAAGAGCAGACAAAGAATGTATTGAAAAAACTATTACAATCAGTTTCTTTGAAAAGTCTCATTTATTTGTACATTTTGGCGACAACGCATCACGTGACTGAACTGACTGTGAGGTACTGCAACAGCAGAGGGCAGCAATACTGTAGAAAACATGCCAGCTCCCCAAAAACGAAGCCCAAACGTCTCTATCGCTGCCTGGTGTCTGGCTGCAGTATAGGTCATGAACAACCCCTCCTCTATATTAGCAGATGGGACTGGGGTCAGACTAAAATAAAAGAAAAAACTTCTCCTCAGATCATTTTAACGCCTCCATTACAGAATTTCAGCTGTCATTTTCACTCAAGTCTCCATAGACTTTGGAGCAACTGTGTTGCTTCGAGGCCATTTGCGAGAAAACGGCAATTCCTACAATAATGACAGTGCCATTTTGTGAAAGGCAAGAAAAGTACCTACGTTTTGATGTATAATTTGTTTTAATGAAGGCAAAATTGAGCGTTTGTTCGGACATGAAGAAGAGATTGAGAAAGCCACAATGTGTGGCGTGTTTGGCGGTCCATAGCAACCATAACAACCAATATTGATTGACAGAAAAGAGATTTTGAGACAGGGGTTAAAAAAAAAAAAAAGCAGAGAGAGCCCATCTATAGGCTCGCCTGTAGGCTTCTAAGCAAGCGTAGCAGGTGAATTTCAGAGCCAGGGATTTTTTTTTTCAACATGTTTCCCCAACATATGGTCCGCATGGGATTCGAACCACTGCCCCTGTCTTCAATCTCTGCCATAGGGCCTGTCACTTTCCCACGAGCCACTTGGGCGGCCACGGAAAGACAGAGCAGAAGTGCTACATTTAAAGTGCACACCCGTGCACAGCCGCAACCCCATTTTCGGCTCTTTTTCATTAGCTGGACACCAGGCCTTATCTAGTCAGCCGTTCCAACCACATTCCTGGCAATGTGTGCCTACTTCAAGGCGCATACAAGTGTAACTCTAATGCAACTTAAGTGTTAGTGACATCACACCTATGCGCCACTGCCCTCTGTGGAGAATGGGAGAAATGTGCTTGCACCTCAACCTATGGACTCGGACATTCAATCATCATCTTCCTAACTCAAGGTAACCTTATGGCTATGGATTAGTGTGGCTGCTCTACCAGGTGTAACAATGAAGTTTAACACCCAGGCATCCATGAAAAAAGAATTTCTGAAATGTAACGGAGTTAGAAGCTAGCTGACAGTTAGCTCGCTAGTTTCCATCTAAATATAATATACCAGGTTCTGACTGAGGGATTTCTAAAACAAATTAAAAGGCACAGCTCTGCTATCACTTCTGACATACATGAAGACAGGAAAGTAAGCAGCAGTGATGTTTGTAGGGTTACTGAAGTTTGGGTAGCTGGTATATAGTGATGTGCTATGTGACTAGCGAAACAGCTATGTTAGCATAACATTAACGCAGTGATGAACGGGAACTTTTTTTCCACTGGATAAGAGTTAAGGTGAGGGTTCCTGATGGTTAGGGACAAATGCAGTGGCATGGCAGGATGCTGTAAACGGACCAAACTTCAGTCAAGAGAACAACTGAGATAATCCATCCACATAGGAGGTTAGTCATTAATGTGCTGCTGCATTGCCTGGGCTGTAGTTACATGGTAAGGTTTTAAAAACTGAGCTTTAAAATGAATAGTTGTAATAAAAACTGAGAGAGGCCGACAGTGATCACTTACTTTTTGTAAGGGGCTTGTTGAGATTAAATAGAACAAGTTACAAAGCATTAAACATGTTAAAAACACAACAGCCTTATTAAACGCAGAGTAGTTTGGGCCCAGAAGTAGGATTCATCACGTCATCACTTAAAGACCGGATAGACACACGGTGGAGTTACTCATGTTTACTGTTGTTGCCACTTTCTAAATGTAGCAGGATGAATATTATATGTACTGGTTGATCCCACTTTTAGTCAGGCGCATTTTGAGGAGAAATAACTTTGCTGGTTATCAAATTATCAGTATCTTTGGAAACATTTAATACATCGTGATGGTTTAAATGCTGAGTCGTTTTCTGTTGTAGAATTGATATTCATAATAATATTTAGACAGCGGCCCTATAGGTGTTTGCAGTTTTTGCAGTTTTACAAGCCCTCACGGTAAAAATATGGAATTAAATGTCACTAATGGGCTCTTCTCAAAAAACATCAGCGTCTGTGTCACACTGATTTTGATTAACTGACTTATTTTATTGTAATCAAACCTATTTTGATATTGTTGTCTTGTTTTTCCTTTAGCGAGGTGGTTTCCTTCCAATTGTAGCAGGACCAGTACGTCTGCCAGCTCCAATCAAGCTCCGGTGACCAGGAAGACCTCAGCATTCGCCAATTCCTGCTGAATTACCGCAAACAGAAAGAACTGGCAGAGGGCATTGGAATAGAGGACGATGACACTGAAGACCGAGGTAATAGGTCTGTCTAAGGGCCAGTGGAATATCAGCTGTAGACTGTAGTGGTGGTTATATTAGATTCAGAGTGTAGAGGAGATGACCCTTTTATGACCAGCAGGAAGGCACACACACACACGCAGTGTCTTAGGTTAATGACACACCATATGGGGTTTACAATGGGGGTTGCTTTTATAAAACTGTTTGTAACAAAGAGTTGAGATTTGCAGAGGGACTCCCGGGCCATGCACATCTCCATTCTCGAAGATGAATAAGTGATAGAAGACGAATAAATGGTTGGGAAGTAACTATTAACCCTCACTATAAAGACATAAATGGTAACTAGAAGTAACCACACAAGAGGTTTACTGCAGTGTAACTAAGGGAGGGTTCAGGGTCACCTGATCCAAGGCTGACTATATGCTTTATCAAATAGGAAAGTTGTAAGTGTAATGTTGAAAGTACAGAGGGTGTCTGTCTCCTGAATCCAGACTGGGAGCTGGTTCAGAGCAGAGCCCTGAAAGCTGAAGGCTCTGCCTCCCATTCTACTTTTAGAAAGAGCTAGTCTGAGAGTGAAGAGCTGTACCGGGGTGATGTGGTACCTTAATGTGTTTAAGATATGACGGGGCCTCATAATTCAAGACCTTGTTGAAATATTGCCATGTCTTTATAACTCAGTCTTCCTACGTGTCGCATCATTGCTGGAGATTTGTTAGGACAGCTCAGTGATCTGTGGTTTGTTGGGCTCCTCTGAAAATATGACACAGTGTCTGAGAGTAGTGGAAGACAGAGTCAGTGAGCCTTCACTACCATAACTTAGCCAGTGAGTATGTAGACATGAACTGACCTGTCACTGGAGATACTGTCACAACAGCTAGATATGTAGTTCTTTACTCCAGGACACCGTCCAGCTGCTGGGAGCAAGCCCTGAAGCAGTCAATGACATCTGCTGCAGCAAACTTGCATTTTGCTAGTGTTTATACTCAAAATCAGTATATAATCAGTCTCAGAAGCTCTTGTGGTTGTTAGTCAGTCCTACCTTCTCTGTTTCAATGTATATGTGAGAAGGGAATTGCATAAAAAGGTAGATGTGACTTTATAATCTGTAATATCTCAGGTATGAACCAAATTTGGTGGATACCGTGCTGTTGGAGGCAAAGGAGCCAATGAGTAGAGAGGCGGTACCCCAAAGTTTAAAGCCAACTACAACTAATATTAATTTATTTTACGTGCATTTCTTGAATATTGACTTGCTTGAATATTTGAATTTTAACATTGAAAACTAGTGATAAATATTACTAAGATTGTATGGATTAACTTTTTTTCTTAGGTGCACCAGCACAAAAGTTAGGTGCACCCAAATTTTCATCGCATCGCTTAACCCCACTGTTTACATGTTTCACTTTATTTTAATTGCTGTCATACAGACAATATTGATTTGTAAATGATTAACTAACAAGCTTGTCGACACAAAGTTCTTTATTTGGAGCACAGTTCTACAAGAAAGATAAGTTACTGAAATAGTGCTTGTGCTTAAAGTGCTTTGGCACTCTTTGGCAATATTGTAGACAATGTTAAACTTGATCATCATCTGGGCCTCCTCTGACAATCTGTTTGCTGCTGCCTGCCGCTGAAAGGCAGTGGGGAGAGGGGCACTTGGGCAGGGCATTTATCACGACATGTAATGTGTTTTCTGGATACACTGGTGCTTTTTAAGCGTTCAGAGGTTGATGGCTCTGTGTCAGAGCACTGGCTATGAACTTCACACAGATCAGACGTAACGAAAAAGTTATCAATTGTTCTTTTCATCTTTCTCATTACCCACAGCTACATCCACTTCTCAGCGCCACAGCCTGGTGAGTATGTGATCTGCGTTCGCTTTGGAGGGAGCACATCCCTAGCAGTCCATTCCAAGTCGCAGTGAGTGAGCTGCATTTAATCCTACGTGCCTACATGCTGTTTTGGCAACTTTCATGAATAAAACTGAGTTTTCAGTCTCAGTCAAAACAATCGCAAACAGGCAGAGTACAGTTGTCAAGAATGACCCTCGAGTTAGAGAAGCAGTAGTGTCTTATGATGAGTCTTAAGCTGCGTCAAGTCAACTACATGAAGCACCTATGGGCGAGATAACTCGAGTAGATAGGACGTGGGCAAGACCCAAGATAAGCTTTTCTCAAATTCTACATAAGCAATTTAAGTGAGTGCTAATAAGAGTGACAGATGCCACCGACTGAAGTAAATGCATAAGCAGTCCCAGATGCCAAAGCCCTGATTGAATATCTTTGTTAAAGCCAATAAGTCACATATGTTGTGTTGCTGTGAAAGCAGGAAACTGCCCATGCTGTCCAAAAACAGCTTTTTTTCCTGCTGTAAAGGTGGACATGGGAGCTTATATGAGAATGACTCTTGGAGGAATCACATTGTTTGTCACAGCTGTACTGGCTTCATTTTTAATTGTTTTTATTTTTCAGCCCATTTAGTACTGATGAAGTACTTTAAAGTGCATTTAAGGAAAGTTCTCATTTCTCAGTGGAGTGTCAGTAAGACGGTATAAAGGAGTGGGGTCTGTATAAGAACACATTTTCAGATGAATAGGCAGTTGATGTAGAAATGGCGCGCCATTACAAGTCGAACTTGATAATGAAGAGTGTTTACGTTGCTCCTCAGTACAGTAACTGCTGAGGTTACAGGATTTACGAGTGCCCTGGAGCACAGATCCATTCCCCTACAGAGGCTTTGTGATTGGTCCTGATGGCTGCAGCCGTTCGCTATATCACTTTGACGCCGTTTTAATCCGCTCCAATGCCTTATCTTTTTTCCCTTCTCAATTCCTCCATCATCCCTGCCTACACCTCCAAGTACTGGAAGGAGCTCCGTCAGACCAGTCTCATGCAACAGAGCCAAATGCCCCAACAGCCCTGGGTATCTAAAACCTCAGCCTCCGGTCTCTCGGCCTTCTCAGCTTCAGTTTTGTTCAGCTTCTCCCTGTTGTCCCTTTGTCATCTATAGCACACATGGTCTCCTTTCATCAGACTGCATCATTGTCTGCTGTCTCTCATTGCAGGTGTTTCATCACTGAGAGGGTGCGTTCTCTCATTTCTCTCTCTCCATGTCAAAAACGGGATGCCTGAAACACATGGACAGTTCAGCAGAGCTGCATAATGTTAAGAAGCCACAGCCTTCTGATGTTACCGTCCTGTATTAATTTCCTGTGTTCATTTAGTCTGTGACATGTTGTCGCTGTACCAGAACTGTTGCCACAATCTCTTAACAACCTGTGATCTGACGTGTGCACTTGCGTGTCTCTCAGGCAACAGACCGACCAATGGGAATGATCTGGCTGGATGTGGCAAGTCTGAGACCATTTGACCTGGTGATTCCATTCACCATCCAGAAAGGAGAGGTCACAGGTAACAAGTCTACTTAATAAACAGATAGTTTGATCATAATGATGTGTGTGTGTCATTGTTTGTCCTCTGCTTTAGGTGAGGTCCGAATGCATCAGGCAAAGTTGCTAAGCTTGACATCACAGACAACAACGATGGCACAGTTGCTGACAAGTACGCTCCCACAGAGGCCGGTCTGCATGAGATGGATATCAAATACGATGGCACCCACATCCAGGTAT
>NW_020329209.1:0-28463 GCF_001858045.2 Oreochromis niloticus | reverse complement strand
GCAGCAGCAGCCTGAGGGAAAAGAAGGCAGACAAAGACTTGTCTTGCCTGTGGACAGCCCAGTCTCAATATGAGACACACGGATCCACCGTCCACTATTTTTACCAGAGAGGGCCTGTGCTCTGTTTCTATTGTTCCAACAAGGTGCATCAAACTTATGCTGCTGAGGGAATCAGTAACCCGAAAATGCCCTTTGAGGAATTTGCCCAGACAGAATTTTTCCAAAGGGATCTGGATGCTACCAGGAAGAGGTCAGAGGAAAGGATGGAGAAAAAGAGGAAAAGGCCAGAAACCCAACAAACAGGCCGCCTCTGCAGGTTCTGCCACATGGACCTGAAACAGGGACCAATAGCCCACATGTTCATACGGGTTTCCCTGGAGTGGCAGGGAAATATATCTACTGCCCTTCAAAAAGTGCACTCTCTGTACAGGGACAAGGGCATGGCCAAGGAGATGACCTGGAAGGAGTTTCAGGAGTCTCCTTTCTATGAGGCAGAGAGACAAAGATGGGTGGAAGAAAAAAGGAAATAGGGGAGAAACAGTTTATATTGTAAATAAGATAGTTTTGTTCTAGTTTCGTAATGTTTATTTTGTTTATATAAATAAAACTGATTGTAAATATAAAATCTAAATAAATTGTGTTCTGTAAAAGCACAGCTCTCTTCTTTATAACCTCTTAGAGTTCACCTGTATGTTTATATATCTGTGTAAGCTTACCATCAGGTAATCAGTTTTAAAAGTTGTGAGTGCTGCCCTGAAAGCTTACATATTAATTCTAAATCACTTCATGTAATGATAACAAGCCATCCTTTCTCTAGTGGCGTCTCACAGCTTTTGTCTTTATAATCTTTCTGGTTGATTTATATCATTAGAACATGACTGATGTCTTTTATCTGTGTGACTGTACAGCTGTTTCAGACATGACAACCAGACAGTGTCTGAAGTTATCTTTAATACATGCAACACAGCTGGAGGTAGTCCAGACACTTTCTCACTTCTGGTGATAATATTTTGCTTTAGGTATTGTTGCTTGCTGGTTGAAGCTTATCTACAAAAACAGTTCAATAAGGAAAGATCATGTGGAAAAAAACCAACATGATTATTCAGATACAGAAATAAATGTAACTGTTAGGCACTTAGACTCCAATGACCCATCATAGCAGAAGGAATCTCAGCAGTGGCAGGATTTTGCACAAGCCCCACCCCAGAGTCAACATGCTGGTAGTGATGAAGATGGAGGCTGGGACAGGGTTCCAAGTGACCACGGTGAGGAGGAGAAAGGAGAGGAGGCGGGCTGCATGGCTGAGGATCTGAAACGCAGAAGAGCAACAGATTTAAAGCATGCAGAGTGGAGGCTGAGTTGCTTGGAGAAGGCAGGCAAGAGCATAACTGGAAGAAAGTAATGAAGCCAGTACTGAGTTTGTGCTGGAAAATGAATGTGCTTTCAACACCATCAGGCCGACCCTCCTGGGTGATAAGTTAACAGCGATGCAGGTGGATGCTTCTCTGGTGTCCTGGATTGTTGATTACCTGACAGGAAGACCACAATATGTACGTCTCCCACAGTGTGTGTCTGACAAGGTAATCAGCAACACAGGGGCACCACAGGGGACTGTCCTCTCCCCTTCCTCTTCACCCTCTACACCACAGACTTCAGCCACTGCACAGAGACCTGCCATCTTCAGAAGTTTTCTGATGACTCTGCGGTGGTTGGATGCATCAACGGGGATGATGAGACAGAGTACCGGGCTGTGGTCGACTCCTTTGTCACGTGGTGTGAGCAGAATCATCTGCAGCTCAACGTGGCAAAGACTAAGGAATTGATAGTGGACTTCAGGAAGACCAGGAAACACTTGACCCCTGTTTCAATCCAAGGGGTCAGTGTTGACATTGTGGAGGACTATAAATACCTTGGAGTACACATTGACAATAAACTGGACTGGGCTAAAAACACCACAGCACTTTACAGAAAGGGCCAGAGTCGTCTCTATCTTTTGAGGCGACTGAGGTCCTTCAACATCTGCCAGAAAATGCTCAGGATTTTCTACCAGTCTGTTGTGGCCAGTGCGATCCTCTATGCCGTTGCATGCTGGGGGAGCAGGCTGAGGGTCGCAGATGCCAACAGACTCCATAAACTGATTCGTAAGGCCAGTAATGTTGTGGGGATGGAGCTGGACTCCCTCAAGGTGGTGTCGGAGAGGCGGATGTTGTCCAAGATAAAGACAATGTTGGATAACACCTCCCACCCACTCCATGACATGCTGGTCAGTCACAGGAGCACGTTGAGTGAGAGACTGAGATTACCGAAAAGCACCACTGAACGACACAGGAAATCATTCCTGCCTGTGGCCATCTCCCTGTACAACTCATCCACTTAACACACTGTTTACTGCAACAGCTACACCCTTCTTGCACATGTTCTTTTTCAGCTATTTATTAATAGTGACTTTTATGTATAGTGACTTTTATGTATATATACCTGAATATATTGTGCTATTCTTAGTTAGTGTATTGTCTGTCTTTGTTAATGTTTGTTTATAATGGAGCACTGTAACGAAAAATAATTTCCCCTAGGGATCAATAAAGTATTCTGATTCTGATTCTGAATAGATATAAACTAGCAGCCACCAGGAAGCAGACAAATGACTTATTACAGATCTTCCTTATTGAAATTATGCATAAGCTTAATTTTCTATGCCATCAGAATGTATCTGAATTATAGTTTTAACTTTAACCTTTGTATTAAAAGTTGGATGTCTGCATAACTGAAGAGTATGTCTGGTCTGTATCATCTCAAAACTGTGACGATACAGTTTATTCCGAGTTATATACTTTGTGACAGTTGTTGTGGACGTTTCCATTAAATAAAGCCTACAGACAACGGTAGGATGTAGCTAACATCCTTTCATCAAAAACAGCAAAACCTACTTGGTGAGAGCAGCCATCGTGGGTTAAACCCAAGGCAGAGTCTCTGCTGAACCCAACACAGCCTTGGGTTTAAACACCTTCTACAGAACCAAAAGGCAGTACACAGCTGTTTTCACACCTTTGGTCTTCCCCAGAGAAAAGTTCACACTCCCTTGCTTCCTCTTACAGTGGAGAAGACAAAAGATTAACTCTTCCTGTGTGAACGCCTGCTTCCAACTTCCTGAGATACCTTATGTTAGCGGCATGAATGTGTGAGACATTGAGGCATGCTAAAATCCCGTGGCACCAAAGTATTGTACAATAAAATAATGTGAATAATACATAAATATAAATAAAAGATATTCCTTTACACAGTATAGGTACATAATACTCCACAGGCCGTAACACTGTAATATAAATAAAATGATAAATGATCATTTTAAATGATAAAAATGATAATCAAATAATAAGAAAAAGCAAAGTGAAAAATAAATGTTATCCACATTAACTAAATTAAAAATGATGTTTATCTTTTGATAATGTAACACAGCCTTTGTCCCAACCAGGACTGAACCTGCGCTCAGACGGTGCGATTTGATTGGCTGATTCTCCGTTACACCCATACGCGATGGGCCCTTATCAGATGAAAGTACAAAACTATCAAGAACCCCCCTCCTTGCACTGGTTGCATAAATTTCAGGTGGCATTTTTAAAAACATGCCATGACATAACACACAGCTGCTATAATCGCAAAGAGGGGTCAAATGTCAATTATCGTTATAGGTTCTTGCTATATGTTATGTCGTAAGGGCCTAAGTTCCCTTACGACAGCTAGAGCTGGAAACAAGACCTCAAGCAATCCTAAGGCTAATTAGCACGGCTAGCATTTTAAAAAACATTTGTTAAATGTCATTGCTAGCATATAGCTGTATTACAGCATGGTAAGTAGCGAGAACGCTAAGTTTTGTTACCTTTGAAAAGAAAATGTGAAGACGTAATATTAGCATATGCTAATGTTATTCACTCAAGCAAACATCTCAGGTACTGACTTGCTGCTTTCTAATATCTGTGTTTATTTCTGGATAGACCTACATGGTTATTAGACATCCCACATAAAGGGTAACAAAGGCAGTAACTATAAATGACCATAACTTTACTGTAAATTACATTGCCATGGGCTCAATTCATATAGTTCTATCACGTGCACACGCATGTTAGCAACCGTAACCACGGCCCGCTGTAGGTATATGAATGCTGCACAAGGTTCCAGTCGTCCCTTTACACTTGCTCTTGGACTTGTCTTGACCTGCTCCAAGCTCAGCTTGTGGATAGATAACGTTTGGAGAATATTTCTACAGAAAGCGGATTTTACTAGAAAGCGACAACAACTACTGCATCTTTGGATCTTTTGTACTCATGTTTCATCATAACAGCAAAGCTTGAAGATGGCTCGTCGTGGACCCCGACTCGTCGACAGTCACCTGGTACAAAATTTCAAAATTTCTTCAATTATTTTAAGAGTCACTAGATGACTGTAATAATTTAACAAGTTCCAGTGTGAATATCAAGTTTTAATGTCATCAAAATAAGTGTATTCCAAGACTTTTCCCGGTAAATTGCTTGTATGCTTTAAATTTTCCAGGAGAGGTGTAGAATTTATTACCGACTGGTGTATGAATGTGAAAAAAGGTGTTACTTTGATTTAAAGCCTTCAAATTTGACACTTTTTTCAAATGAAATGGTTAAAATTAGCTTAACATTCTTAAAAAAGCCCCCTACCCCAAATATACATATATGTGTATATCGGTTTCTATGGTAACAGCAACGTTAGACCATATGTAAACATACCAGATCCCCTGTAGGTCCTAACATCATTTTCTTCTCTGGATCAAAGGCTTCACTTAAATAAACTATAACTTTTTCCCAGCTACATAATGCGATTAGTTAGTTATAAATCAGGGGTCGGCAACCCTAGGCACGCGCCACCGTTGGCACGCGAAGGGTTAACTGATAGCACGCACGACCGTAGCTGGACTGGCCATCGGGCATAAGGGCATTTGCTCGGTGGCTCGATCATTATTATTATTATTATTATTTGGTGGTGGACTGACCAGAAGCTGGTCGGTGTGTAAAAATAACTCAGTTGTTTGGTGGTGGCTATGGCGGAGCTTCCACAGATTCAGTAAAATTAACAAGTGGTGGAGGCCAGCAGGTGGATGAGGGAAGGGGAGGCAGGAGAAGGAGAGACCCGAGGCAGCCGCCGGTCGGAGCGTCAGGTGAACTGAACTTCAGGTAAGAAGTTAATGACCTGCAGTCTATCTGGGTCAGATATAAACCAAGTTTAGGTGGAGTTTATTTTCGTTGTGCTGACTTTTTACAGTCAGTTACAATAACTCGTACTGCGTACTAGCTAGCATGACGGAATTTATATACTGCTGGGCGGGTGCTATGATTTTATTGATAGTGAACTTTATTTTATTCATAAGGTTAGTTAGTAGAGTTGCCAACCCTCCCGTACAAACGGAATCGTCCCGCCTTCAGAGAAATTATTACCCGTTTCGTGTTGAGCTGAGAAGGAACACAGTTTGTCCCGTACTTCAGCCAGGATGGAAAAAGACACAAAGCTGGAGTTATTGTGTCTTTGCTGCACAGCTGCATCTTCTTCTCCTCTCATTCTCTCCCCTCTCTCTCCTGTTGCTACTTCAATCGTGAAACTGATCAATGATCAGCTGATCAGCTTTTCTCTCTTGTTTGTTTATCGCTCACTTTGCGCCAGAAAGAGGAAACTGCCGGATGTCGCACTAAACAACAGCAGCACGTTTAAGCTTGGTCAGCTGTTGTTAGAATGTATTTAATATTAATATCTAGTATCAGCTGATGTTTGCTGGAGCCACAGCTGTAAAAACTGCTGGTCATGATATCGGTTTGTATATCTGGTGAGAGGGAAACATGAAGATGAAACCAGGAGATGTCCTTACTAAATCATCAGAGCTGAACAGGTGATGGAGAAACAGGTTTACCTTTTAGGTGACATGAATGAGTTGAAGGGAAGTTATGAACTGTTTCTGAGAGACAAATGACACCAGGATCCTTTTCTACGTAGCTGACAGCTGGTAACTGTGCAGGTCTAGCAAAGTTTTGCCAGGGGGCCAGGTAGGGCATTAACAGGGAAAGGGGGGCACAAAGAAATACTTTCTTATTCTCATTTAAAATGTCTGGCTGTTATTAAATAATTATCTAAAGCTTACAACCAAAGTTTTTATCTGACGTAAAATGAATAGAAATCATACATTTACCAACAAGACAGTGTACATCACTGTCACAACAGCGTTTGTTTTCATTCAAAGGCTTTATGGCTTTAATATCTGGGGGGCCGGTCTTTAGTCCAAATGCATCCATAGACTCGAGACACAATGCATTTTTGGGACTTTCAGGTGTATGGACCAATGTTTTATTTTCTGATCAAACCAGAAATCTTTAATGAGCAGCTAGATTTGTCTGGCATTAACTGGCTGAGTTAATGCCAGTTAATGCGACATCGAAGCAGCTGGAATCTACAGCTGTGCATGTTCATGGAGCTTGCATTTTCACCTGCTGGACATCACTACCTGACAAGTTTAACTGTCTTCAGAACATTGCAGAGGCCTTATTGACAGTATTTGGCTCTACATATCTGTGTGAGCAGATTTTCTCTCACATGAGTGTCCTCAGGTAGCTGTCTGAATGTTGGACACTCGGAGACCTGTGTCTCTGAGTGGGAGACCAGAGATCACATTAACATGTGTGTCTCTGTATTAACAAACATACCATATTGGCCCAGTTTATTTTTCTTATCATTGTTGTGAGGAGACCATAAATAGCATTTGTATTTTCTGTTGTACAGTTCATTTGCCGTTATGGAGTTCTTGTTATGAATAAAAAGTGTCTTTCTTTTGTTTCAAAATAGCTGATAACTATTCGCTGATAGCTGCCAACATTTGCAAACAAATATACTTCTATAAAGTGGTTCTATATAATGTGTAACTGTTAATATAGAGCGTTATTAAATTTATTGCTAATGCAATCATATGGCACACTGACTTCTGAGGAAATTTTAAATGGCACTCGCCATCAAAAAGGTTGCCTACCCCTGTTATAAATTATAAGTAGTTATAAATTTACTGTAGAATATTTATATAATAAGGTATTCATGCCCAGTTCTTTCCAAATCAATACCTATTATCCATTACCTACTCGAACGCAGTCTTTGCATAAAGGTTTAAAAAGAACAAATAAACAAAATGGACGTATACAAAATACAATACTGTTACCTTAACAGGGTAGTGTGCACAGAGTGAGCTGCCTTGGCAGAGATTTGGTGCTCTTTTTTTAAAAATGGATGCTTCACTTAATGATTGTGGACATAGTTGACATCTTGTTTTCTTCTCACATGAACAAGTAAAGTGTCATTCAGTCTGATATAAATGTAGCCTGTAGCTTTAGCACTGGGTGTTTACTACATTCCTAATGTTATTTTAAACTTGTTTCCTTACAGGCTGTCTTGACTACATTGTTGAACGTCCCGAGAACGAGGCCTTGATGACACTCTCCTGAGCGCCATCTCTTCTGATGAAGCATGGGACACTGAAACCGAGCGCGTCAATAAAGGTGAGTACATCGCCCTCTCCCCTCCCCCTCTTCTCATGGAGAACTGGATGCTGATGTGTGTCAGTGAAGTGGAAGGTGAGTACCCCCCACCTCCCTTTCTTGCACTGAGGTCTGCTTATTGTAAATATCTTGTGCTTGTTTTTACACCTTTTAATGTTAAAGTTGACCTTTGACCTTTTCAGTGTTGGAAATACACTTTCTTGCACTGAGTCTGCTTATTGAAATATCTGTACTTGTTTTTACACCTTTAAAGTTGACCTTTGACCTTTTCAGTGTTGGAAAGACACTTTCTTGCACTGAGGTCTGCTTATTGAAATATCCTGTACTTGTTTTTACACCTTTAAAGTTGACCTTTGACCTTTTAGTGTTGGAAAGACACTTTCTTGCACTGAGTCTGCTTATTGTAAATATCCTGTACTTGTTTTTACACCTTTAAAGTTGACCTTTGACCTTTTAGTGTTGGAAAGACACTTTCTTGCACTGAGGTCTGCTTATTGTAAATATCTGTACTTGTTTTACACCTTTAAAGTTGACCTTTGACCTTTTCAGTGTTGGAAAGACACTTTCTTGCACTGAGGTCTGCTTATTGTAAATATCCTGTACTTGTTTTTACACCTTTAAAGTTGACCTTTGACCTTTTCAGTGTTGGAAAGACACTTTCTTGCACTGAGGTCTGCTTATTGTAAATATCTGTACTTTTTTACACTTTAAAGTTGACCTTTGACCTTTTAGTGTTGGAAAGACACTTTCTTGCACTGAGTCTGCTTATTGTAAATATCCTGTACTTGTTTTTACACCTTTAAAGTTGACCTTTGACCTTTTCAGTGTTGGAAAGACACTTTCTTGCACTGAGTCTGCTTATTGTAAATATCCTGTACTTCTTTTTACACCTTTAAAGTTGACCTTTGACCTTTTAGTGTTGGAAAGACACTTTCTTGCACTGAGGTCTGCTTATTGTAAATATCTGTACTTGTTTTTACACCTTTAAAGTTGACCTTTGACCTTTTCAGTGTTGGAAAGACACTTTCTTGCACTGAGGTCTGCTTATTGTAAATATCTGTATTGTTTTACACCTTTAAGTTGACCTTTGACCTTTTCAGTGTTGGAAAGACACTTTCTTGCACTGAGGTCTGCTTATTGTAAATATCCTGTACTTGTTTTTACACCTTTAAAGTTGACCTTTGACCTTTTCAGTGTTGGAAAGACACTTTCTTGCACTGAGGTCTGCTTATTGTAAATATCCTGTACTTGTTTTTACACCTTTAAAGTTGACCTTTGACCTTTTCAGTGTTGGAAAGACACTTTCTTGCACTGAGGTCTGCTTATTGTAAATATCCTGTACTTTTTTTACACCTTTAAAGTTGACCTTTGACCTTTTAGTGTTGGAAAGACACTTTCTTGCACTGAGGTCTGCTTATTGTAAATATCTGTACTTGTTTTTACACCTTTAAAGTTGACCTTTGACCTTTTCAGTGTTGGAAAGACACTTTCTTGCACTGAGGTCTGCTTATTGTAAATATCCTGTACTTTTTTTACACCTTTAAAGTTGACCTTTGACCTTTTAGTGTTGGAAAGACACTTTCTTGCACTGAGGTCTGCTTATTGTAAATATCCTGTACTTGTTTTTACACCTTTAAAGTTGACCTTTGACCTTTTTAGTGTTGGAAAGACACTTTCTTGCACTGAGGTCTGCTTATTGTAAATATCTGTACTTGTTTTTACACCTTTAAAGTTGACCTTTGACCTTTTAGTGTTGGAAAGACACTTTCTTGCACTGAGGTCTGCTTATTGTAAATATCCTGTACTTGTTTTTACACCTTTAAAGTTGACCTTTGACCTTTTCAGTGTTGGAAAGACACTTTCTTGCACTGAGGTCTGCTTATTGTAAATATCCTGTACTTGTTTTTACACCTTTAAAGTTGACCTTTGACCTTTTCAGTGTTGGAAAGACACTTTCTTGCACTGAGGTCTGCTTATTGTAAATATCCTGTACTTGTTTTTACACCTTTAAAGTTGACCTTTGACCTTTTCAGTGTTGGAAAGACACTTTCTTGCACTGAGGTCTGCTTATTGTAAATATCCTGTACTTGTTTTTACACCTTTAAAGTTGACCTTTGACCTTTTCAGTGTTGGAAAGACACTTTCTTGCACTGAGTTCTGCTTATTGTAAATATCCTGTACTTTTTTTACACCTTTAAAGTTGACCTTTGACCTTTTAGTGTTGGAAAGACACTTTCTTGCACTGAGGTCTGCTTATTGTAAATATCCTGTACTTGTTTTTACACCTTTAAAGTTGACCTTTGACCTTTTCAGTGTTGGAAAGACACTTTCTTGCACTGAGGTCTGCTTATTGTAAATATCTGTACTTGTTTTACACCTTTAAAGTTGACCTTTGACCTTTTCAGTGTTGGAAAGACACTTTCTTGCACTGAGGTCTGCTTATTGTAAATATCTGTACTTGTTTTACACCTTTAAAGTTGACCTTTGACCTTTTCAGTGTTGGAAAGACACTTTCTTGCACTGAGTCTGCTTATTGTAAATATCCTGTACTTGTTTTTACACCTTTAAAGTTGACCTTTGACCTTTTCAGTGTTGGAAAGACACTTTCTTGCACTGAGGTCTGCTTATTGTAAATATCCTGTACTTGTTTTTACACCTTTAAAGTTGACCTTTGACCTTTTCAGTGTTGGAAAGACACTTTCTTGCACTGAGGTCTGCTTATTGTAAATATCTGTACTTGTTTTTACACCTTTAAAGTTGACCTTTGACCTTTTCAGTGTTGGAAAGACACTTTCTTGCACTGAGGTCTGCTTATTGTAAATATCCTGTACTTGTTTTTACACCTTTAAAGTTGACCTTTGACCTTTTCAGTGTTGGAAAGACACTTTCTTGCACTGAGGTCTGCTTATTGTAAATATCCTGTACTTGTTTTTACACCTTTAAAGTTGACCTTTGACCTTTTAGTGTTGGAAAACACTTTCTTGCACTGAGGTCTGCTTATTGTAAATATCCTGTACTTGTTTTTACACCTTTAAAGTTGACCTTTGACCTTTTCAGTGTTGGAAAGACACTTTCTTGCACTGAGGTCTGCTTATTGTAAATATCCTGTACTTGTTT
Source organism: Oreochromis niloticus (assembly GCF_001858045.2). Classification (NCBI taxonomy): domain Eukaryota; kingdom Metazoa; phylum Chordata; class Actinopteri; order Cichliformes; family Cichlidae; genus Oreochromis; species Oreochromis niloticus. The sequence goes on along the minus strand of NW_020329209.1, from coordinate 17,793 downwards.
TTACACCTTTAAAGTTGACCTTTGACCTTTTAGTGTTGGAAAGACACTTTCTTGCACTGAGGTCTGCTTATTGTAAATATCCTGTACTTGTTTTTACACCTTTAAAGTTGACCTTTGACCTTTTAGTGTTGGAAAGACACTTTCTTGCACTGAGGTCTGCTTATTGTAAATATCCTGTACTTGTTTTTACACCTTTAAAGTTGACCTTTGACCTTTTAGTGTTGGAAAGACACTTTCTTGCACTGAGGTCTGCTTATTGTAAATATCCTGTACTTGTTTTTACACCTTTAAAGTTGACCTTTGACCTTTTCAGTGTTGGAAAGACACTTTCTTGCACTGAGGTCTGCTTATTGTAAATATCCTGTACTTGTTTTTACACCTTTAAAGTTGACCTTTGACCTTTTCAGTGTTGGAAAGACACTTTCTTGCACTGAGGTCTGCTTATTGTAAATATCCTGTACTTGTTTTTACACCTTTAAAGTTGACCTTTGACCTTTTCAGTGTTGGAAAGACACTTTCTTGCACTGAGTTCTGCTTATTGTAAATATCCTGTACTTGTTTTTACACCTTTAAAGTTGACCTTTGACCTTTTCAGTGTTGGAAAGACACTTTCTTGCACTGAGGTCTGCTTATTGTAAATATCCTGTACTTGTTTTTACACCTTTAAAGTTGACCTTTGACCTTTTCAGTGTTGGAAAGACACTTTCTTGCACTGAGGTCTGCTTATTGTAAATATCCTGTACTTTTTTTACACCTTTAAAGTTGACCTTTGACCTTTTCAGTGTTGGAAAGACACTTTCTTGCACTGAGGTCTGCTTATTGTAAATATCCTGTACTTGTTTTTACACCTTTAAAGTTGACCTTTGACCTTTTAGTGTTGGAAAGACACTTTCTTGCACTGAGGTCTGCTTATTGTAAATATCCTGTACTTGTTTTTACACCTTTAAAGTTGACCTTTGACCTTTTCAGTGTTGGAAAGACACTTTCTTGCACTGAGGTCTGCTTATTGTAAATATCCTGTACTTGTTTTTACACCTTTAAAGTTGACCTTTGACCTTTTCAGTGTTGGAAAGACACTTTCTTGCACTGAGGTCTGCTTATTGTAAATATCCTGTACTTGTTTTTACACCTTTAAAGTTGACCTTTGACCTTTTCAGTGTTGGAAAGACACTTTCTTGCACTGAGGTCTGCTTATTGTAAATATCCTGTACTTGTTTTTACACCTTTAAAGTTGACCTTTGACCTTTTCAGTGTTGGAAAGACACTTTCTTGCACTGAGGTCTGCTTATTGTAAATATCCTGTACTTGTTTTTACACCTTTAAAGTTGACCTTTGACCTTTTCAGTGTTGGAAAGACACTTTCTTGCACTGAGGTCTGCTTATTGTAAATATCCTGTACTTGTTTTTACACCTTTAAAGTTGACCTTTGACCTTTTCAGTGTTGGAAAGACACTTTCTTGCACTGAGGTCTGCTTATTGTAAATATCCTGTACTTGTTTTTACACCTTTAAAGTTGACCTTTGACCTTTTCAGTGTTGGAAAGACACTTTCTTGCACTGAGGTCTGCTTATTGTAAATATCCTGTACTTGTTTTTACACCTTTAAAGTTGACCTTTGACCTTTTCAGTGTTGGAAAGACACTTTCTTGCACTGAGTCTGCTTATTGTAAATATCCTGTACTTTTTTTACACCTTTAAAGTTGACCTTTGACCTTTTCAGTGTTGGAAAGACACTTTCTTGCACTGAGGTCTGCTTATTGTAAATATCCTGTACTTGTTTTTACACCTTTAAAGTTGACCTTTGACCTTTTCAGTGTTGGAAAGACACTTTCTTGCACTGAGGTCTGCTTATTGTAAATATCCTGTACTTGTTTTTACACCTTTAAAGTTGACCTTTGACCTTTTCAGTGTTGGAAAGACACTTTCTTGCACTGAGGTCTGCTTATTGTAAATATCCTGTACTTGTTTTTACACCTTTAAAGTTGACCTTTGACCTTTTCAGTGTTGGAAAGACACTTTCTTGCACTGAGTCTGCTTATTGTAAATATCTGTACTTGTTTTTACACCTTTAAAGTTGACCTTTGACCTTTTCAGTGTTGGAAAGACACTTTCTTGCACTGAGGTCTGCTTATTGTAAATATCTGTACTTGTTTTTACACCTTTAAAGTTGACCTTTGACCTTTTCAGTGTTGGAAAGACACTTTCTTGCACTGAGGTCTGCTTATTGTAAATATCCTGTACTTGTTTTTACACCTTTAAAGTTGACCTTTGACCTTTTCAGTGTTGGAAAGACACTTTCTTGCACTGAGGTCTGCTTATTGTAAATATCCTGTACTTGTTTTTACACCTTTAAAGTTGACCTTTGACCTTTTCAGTGTTGGAAAGACACTTTCTTGCACTGAGGTCTGCTTATTGTAAATATCCTGTACTTGTTTTTACACCTTTAAAGTTGACCTTTGACCTTTTCAGTGTTGGAAAGACACTTTCTTGCACTGAGGTCTGCTTATTGTAAATATCCTGTACTTTTTTTACACCTTTAAAGTTGACCTTTGACCTTTTCAGTGTTGGAAAGACACTTTCTTGCACTGAGGTCTGCTTATTGTAAATATCCTGTACTTGTTTTTACACCTTTAAAGTTGACCTTTGACCTTTTCAGTGTTGGAAAGACACTTTCTTGCACTGAGGTCTGCTTATTGTAAATATCCTGTACTTGTTTTTACACCTTTAAAGTTGACCTTTGACCTTTTCAGTGTTGGAAAGACACTTTCTTGCACTGAGGTCTGCTTATTGTAAATATCCTGTACTTGTTTTTACACCTTTAAAGTTGACCTTTGACCTTTTAGTGTTGGAAAGACACTTTCTTGCACTGAGGTCTGCTTATTGTAAATATCCTGTACTTGTTTTTACACCTTTAAAGTTGACCTTTGACCTTTTAGTGTTGGAAAGACACTTTCTTGCACTGAGGTCTGCTTATTGTAAATATCCTGTACTTGTTTTTACACCTTTAAAGTTGACCTTTGACCTTTTCAGTGTTGGAAAGACACTTTCTTGCACTGAGGTCTGCTTATTGTAAATATCTGTACTTGTTTTTACACCTTTAAAGTTGACCTTTGACCTTTTCAGTGTTGGAAAGACACTTTCTTGCACTGAGGTCTGCTTATTGTAAATATCTGTACTTGTTTTTACACCTTTAAAGTTGACCTTTGACCTTTTCAGTGTTGGAAAGACACTTTCTTGCACTGAGTCTGCTTATTGTAAATATCTGTACTTGTTTTTACACCTTTAAAGTTGACCTTTGACCTTTTCAGTGTTGGAAAGACACTTTCTTGCACTGAGGTCTGCTTATTGTAAATATCCTGTACTTGTTTTTACACCTTTAAAGTTGACCTTTGACCTTTTCAGTGTTGGAAAGACACTTTCTTGCACTGAGGTCTGCTTATTGTAAATATCCTGTACTTGTTTTTACACCTTTAAAGTTGACCTTTGACCTTTTCAGTGTTGGAAAGACACTTTCTTGCACTGAGGTCTGCTTATTGTAAATATCCTGTACTTGTTTTTACACCTTTAAAGTTGACCTTTGACCTTTTCAGTGTTGGAAAGACACTTTCTTGCACTGAGTTCTGCTTATTGTAAATATCCTGTACTTTTTTACACCTTTAAAGTTGACCTTTGACCTTTTCAGTGTTGGAAAGACACTTTCTTGCACTGAGGTCTGCTTATTGTAAATATCCTGTACTTGTTTTTACACCTTTAAAGTTGACCTTTGACCTTTTCAGTGTTGGAAAGACACTTTCTTGCACTGAGGTCTGCTTATTGTAAATATCCTGTACTTGTTTTTACACCTTTAAAGTTGACCTTTGACCTTTTCAGTGTTGGAAAGACACTTTCTTGCACTGAGGTCTGCTTATTGTAAATATCCTGTACTTGTTTTTACACCTTTAAAGTTGACCTTTGACCTTTTCAGTGTTGGAAAGACACTTTCTTGCACTGAGTCTGCTTATTGTAAATATCCTGTACTTGTTTTTACACCTTTAAAGTTGACCTTTGACCTTTTCAGTGTTGGAAAGACACTTTCTTGCACTGAGGTCTGCTTATTGTAAATATCCTGTACTTGTTTTTACACCTTTAAAGTTGACCTTTGACCTTTTAGTGTTGGAAAGACACTTTCTTGCACTGAGGTCTGCTTATTGTAAATATCCTGTACTTGTTTTTACACCTTTAAAGTTGACCTTTGACCTTTTCAGTGTTGGAAAGACACTTTCTTGCACTGAGGTCTGCTTATTGTAAATATCTTTGTACTTGTTTTACACCTTTAAAGTTGACCTTTGACCTTTTAGTGTTGGAAAGACACTTTCTTGCACTGAGGTCTGCTTATTGTAAATATCCTGTACTTGTTTTTACACCTTTAAAGTTGACCTTTGACCTTTTCAGTGTTGGAAAGACACTTTCTTGCACTGAGGTCTGCTTATTGTAAATATCCTGTACTTGTTTTTACACCTTTAAAGTTGACCTTTGACCTTTTCAGTGTTGGAAAGACACTTTCTTGCACTGAGGTCTGCTTATTGTAAATATCCTGTACTTGTTTTTACACCTTTAAAGTTGACCTTTGACCTTTTCAGTGTTGGAAAGACACTTTCTTGCACTGAGGTCTGCTTATTGTAAATATCTGTACTTGTTTTTACACCTTTAAAGTTGACCTTTGACCTTTTCAGTGTTGGAAAGACACTTTCTTGCACTGAGTTCTGCTTATTGTAAATATCCTGTACTTCTTTTTACACCTTTAAAGTTGACCTTTGACCTTTTAGTGTTGGAAAGACACTTTCTTGCACTGAGGTCTGCTTATTGTAAATATCCTGTACTTGTTTTTACACCTTTAAAGTTGACCTTTGACCTTTTCAGTGTTGGAAAGACACTTTCTTGCACTGAGGTCTGCTTATTGTAAATATCCTGTACTTGTTTTTACACCTTTAAAGTTGACCTTTGACCTTTTCAGTGTTGGAAAGACACTTTCTTGCACTGAGTTCTGCTTATTGTAAATATCCTGTACTTGTTTTTACACCTTTAAAGTTGACCTTTGACCTTTTCAGTGTTGGAAAGACACTTTCTTGCACTGAGGTCTGCTTATTGTAAATATCCTGTACTTGTTTTTACACCTTTAAAGTTGACCTTTGACCTTTTAGTGTTGGAAAGACACTTTCTTGCACTGAGGTCTGCTTATTGCAAATATCCTGTACTTGTTTTTACACCTTTAATGTTAAAGTTGACCTTTGACCTTTTCAGTGTTAGAATTACACTTTCTTGCACTGAGTTCTGCTTATTGTAAATATCCTGTACTTCTTTTTACACCTTTAAAGTTGACCTTTGACCTTTTCAGTGTTGGAAATACACTTTCTTGCACTGAGGTCTGCTTATTGTAAATATCCTGTACTTGTTTTTACACCTTTAAAGTTGACCTTTGACCTTTTAGTGTTGGAAAGACACTTTCTTGCACTGAGGTCTGCTTATTGTAAATATCCTGTACTTGTTTTACACCTTTAAAGTTGACCTTTGACCTTTTTAGTGTTGGAAAGACACTTTCTTGCACTGAGGTCTGCTTATTGCAAATATCCTGTACTTGTTTTTACACCTTTTAATGTTAAAATTGACCTTTGACCTTTTCAGTGTTAGAATTACACTTTCTTGCACTGAGTTCTGCTTATTGTAAATATCCTTTACTTCTTTTTACACCTTTAAAGTTGACCTTTGACCTTTTCAGTGTTGGAAAGACACTTTCTTGCACTGAGTTCTGCTTATTGTAAATATCCTGTACTTCTTTTTACACCTTTAAAGTTGACCTTTGACCTTTTAGTGTTGGAAAGACACTTTCTTGCACTGAGGTCTGCTTATTGTAAATATACTGTACTTGTTTTTACACCTTTAAAGTTGACCTTTGACCTTTTCAGTGTTGGAAATGCACTTTCTTGCACTGAGGTCTGCTTATTGTAAATATCCTGTACTTGTTTTTACACCTTTAAAGTTGACCTTTGACCTTTTTAGTGTTGGAAAGACACTTTCTTGCACTGAGGTCTGCTTATTGTAAATATCCTGTACTGGTTTTTACACCTTTAAAGTTGACCTTTGACCTTTTTAGTGTTGGAAATACACTTTCTTGCACTGAGGTCTGCTTATTGCAAATATCCTGTACTTGTTTTTACACCTTTAAAGTTGACCTTTGACCTTTTTAGTGTTGGAAAGACACTTTCTTGCACTGAGGTCTGCTTATTGTAAATATCCTGTACTTGTTTTTACACCTTTAAAGTTGACCTTTGACCTTTTAGTGTTGGAAAGACACTTTCTTGCACTGAGGTCTGCTTATTGCAAATATCCTGTACTTGTTTTTACACCTTTAAAGTTGACCTTTGACCTTTTTAGTGTTGGAAATACACTTTCTTGCACTGAGGTCTGCTTATTGCAAATATCCTGTACTTGTTTTTACACCTTTAAAGTTGACCTTTGACCTTTTTAGTGTTGGAAATACACTTTCTTGCACTGAGGTCTGCTTATTGCAAATATCCTGTACTTGTTTTTACACCTTTAAAGTTGATCTTTGACCTTTTTAGTGTTGGAAATACACTTTCTTGCACTGAGGTCTGCTTATTGCAAATATCCTGTACTTGTTTTTACACCTTTAAAGTTGACCTTTGACCTTTTTAGTGTTGGAAATACACTTTCTTGCACTGAGGTCTGCTTATTGTAAATATCCTGTACTGTTTTTACACCTTTAAAGTTGACCTTTGACCTTTTTAGTGTTGGAAATACACTTTCTTGCACTGAGTTCTGCTTATTGTAAATATCCTGTACTTCTTTTTACACCTTTAAAGTTGACCTTTGACCTTTTCAGTGTTGGAAAGACACTTTCTTGCACTGAGTTCTGCTTATTGTAAATATCTTGTACTTGTTTGACCATCTTTTAATGTTAAAGTTGACCTTTGACCTTTTAGTGTTGGAAAGACACTTTCTTGCACTGAGGTCTGCTTATTGTAAATATCTTGTACTTGTTTGACCATCTTTTAATGTTAAAGTTGACCTTTGACCTTTTCAGTGTTGGAAAGACACTTTCTTGCACTGAGGTCTGCTTATTGTAAATATCTTGTAATTGTTTGACCACCTTTTAATGTTAAAGTTCACCTTTGACCTTTTCAGTGTTGGAAAGACACTTTCTTGCACTGAGGTCTGCTTATTGTAAATGTCTTGTACTTCTTTTACACCTTTTAATGTTAAAGTTGACCTTTGACCTTTTCAGTGTTGGAAAGACACTTTCTTGCACTGAGATCTGCTTATTGTAAATATCTTGTACTTGTTTGACCACCTTTTAATGTTAAAGTTGACCTTTGACCTTTTCAGTGTTGGAAAGACACTTTCTTGCACTGAGGTCTGCTTATTGTAAATATCCTGTACTTGTTTTTACACCTTTTAATGTTAAAATTGACCTTTGACCTTTTCAGTGTTAGAATTACACTTTCTTGCACTGAGGTCTGCTCATTGTAAATATCCTGTACTTGTTTTTACACCTTTTAATGTTAAAATTGACCTTTGACCTTTTCAGTGTTAGAATTACACTTTCTTGCACTGAGGTCTGCTCATTGTAAATATCCTGTACTTGTTTTTACACCTTTAAACTTGACCTTTAACCTAGGTTTCAAATATAGTTTGTCTGTTTCTGGCGAATATCAGCGAACACACAACATCCTGGAGGAGATAGCGAGACCGCCAGGGTCACCTTGGATGGTCTGCCCGCCCAGCAAGCGTAGGAGGCGACGGAGGGAGAGAAAGCAGAAGAGGGGATGCCGGCCGGGCTCAGATGCTAGGCTACGCAAACAACCACACCGGCCAGCACTTCCGAGCCTTTTCGTATCGAACGCCAGATCCATCACCCACAAATTGGACGAATTGGAGCTACAGATAGCCACCACGAGCTTTGCATGCAACTGCAGCATTATTCTTATTACGGAGTCGCGGCTTCACCCGCTGATTCCCGACGCTGCAGTCGAGTTAGCAGGCCGCACGCTACATCGGCACGACAGAAACAGCAACTCAGGTAAAAGCAGAGGAGGGGGGCTATGTGTTTACGTGCATAACGAGTGGTGTTGTAACAGCAGGATCATTCACACACACTGTTCTCCTGATTTGGAGGTTCTGGCAGTCTCGTGCAGACCTTTTTACATCCCGAGGGAGTTTACAGTAGTTATTGTGATAGCTGTTTATATACCGCCGGATGCGGACGTCGGCACGGCTCTCAGCCTCTTGCTCAACACCATAAACAAACAACAGCTTGCCCACCCCGATGGGGTTTTTATTGTCGCCGGTGACTTTAACAAAGCGTGCCTAAAGACTGTGCTTCCTAAATTTGTCCAGTTTGTGGACTTTGCTACGAGAGGAGAACACACCTTGGATCATGTCTATTCAAACATCAGGCATGCTTTCAGAGCGACACCCCTCCCCCACCTGGCTGGATCTGACCACCTCTGCATGTCCCTCACCCCCACCTACACCCCCCTGCTGAGAAAAACAAAGCCCCAGACAAAGACAATAAAAACCTGGCCTGAAGGAGCCCTCTCTCAACTGCAGGACTGCTTCTCAACTACTGTATGGGATTTATTCTCCAGCCACAACCTCCAGGAGTACACGGACACTGTACTCTCGTACATCAGGAACTGTGTTGACAATGTCACCGTCAACAAAAGGGTCAGGGTGTTTCCAAATCAAAAACCCTGGATGAATAGCGAAGTGCAATCCCTCCTAAAAAGCCGCAACACTGCCTTCAAGTCAGGGGACAGGGCTGCGTATAGGGCGGCCAGGGCAGACCTGAGTAGAGGCATCAGGAAAGCTAAGGCTGCCTATAGGAGGAGGATTGAAGATCACTTTGCTGACAACGACCCCAGAAAAATGTGGCAGGGGATCAATCACATTACCGACTACAGAAGCAGTAACCAGGCGACATCTAGGATTGATGCCTCGTTGGCTGAGGATCTAAATCGTTTCTTCGCCCGCTTTGAGACGACCAGACCCTCAGCTGTCACACCACTTCCACCCGCCCCCAGCACCGGCACACTAACACTTAGGGAGCATCAAGTGAGGTGTGTTCTAAGGTCAGTGAATCCCAGGAAGGCGGCAGGTCCTGATGGAATACATGGAAAGGTTCTCAGAGCATGTGCTGAAGAACTGACCGGAGTCTTCACTAAAATCTTCAACCTTTCCTTGTCATTAAACACCGTCCCGCCCTGCCTCAAAACCTCCACCATCATCCCCATCGCCAAGAAGACAGCTGTGGTCAGCCCAAATGATTACAGGCCTGTTGCACTTACGCCTGTAGTGATGAAGTGCTTTGAGAGACTGGTCTGTCAGCACATCGGGGCCAGTCTGCCTCCCACTTTGGACCCCCACCAATTTGCCTACAGGACTAATCGATCCACCGAGGACGCTATCGCCATAGCGCTCCACACTGCGCTGAGTCACCTGGAGCACAGAGGAAGCTATGTGAGAATGCTCTTCCTGGACTTCAGCTCAGCATTTAATCATATCATCCCAGAGATCCTGGTCCAGAAACTGTCTCACCTGGGACTCTCCACCCCCATCTGCCTCTGGATCAAGGACTTCCTGACAAACAGACCACAGTCTGTCAGACTCGGCCCCCACCTGTCCAGCACCATCACACTCAGCACTGGGTCTCCACAAGGATGTGTTCTGAGTCCCCTCCTGTTTACGCTCTACACATCCGACTGCTCCCCTACCCATCTCTCAAACACCATCATAAAGTTTGCGGACGACACCACTGTGGTTGGACTCATCTCAAGGGGGATGAGTCGGACTACAGAGATGAGGTCAACAGACTGACTGAGTGGTGTTCAGTTAACAACCTCCAACTGAACACCACGAAAACTAAAGAACTCATCTTGGACTTCAGGAAGGGCAGAGCAGACCCGGCCCCACTTTACATTCACGGGAACCGTGTGGAGAGGGTACACTCCATGAGGTTTCTGGGCGTGCAGATCTCTGATGATCTCTCCTGGACTGCAAATACCACTGCGGTGGTAAAAAAAGGCCCAGCAGCGTCTCCACTTTCTGAGAGTGCTCAGGAGGAGCAACCTGGAGGAGAGGCTGCTGGTGACATTCTACAGAGCCACCATAGAGAGCATCCTAACGTACGGCATAACAACATGGTATGCAGGGTGCTCAGCTGCAGACAGGAAAGTACTGCAGAGGGTCATCAACACAGCCCAGAAGATCACTGGCTGCTCTCTGCCCAGCCTGGAGGTCATTGCAAACTCCCGGTACCTCAGCAGAGCTGGCAATATCATCAAGGACCATTCTCACCCCAGCAATCAGCTGTTTGAACTATTACCGTCAGGCCGACGATACAGGTCACATAAAACCAGGACAAACAGATTCAGGGATAGCTTCTTTCCCAGAGCTATCACCGTTGTAAATAAGCACAAAAACGATTGAACCTGCTTAGCCATACCATACTGTCACTGTCATTATATTATGCTGCTATCCTGTAAATATCATGCTTACTTTTGTGAGTACTTACGTTTGTTTTATTGTACCTTTTATATTTTACATTTATATTTATTATTGCATTTTGCACCAAGGGAGTGGCACTCCAATTTCGTTGTACCCTGTACAATGACAATAAAGGCTATTCTATTCTATTCTAAAGTTGACCTTTGACCTTTTCAGTGTTGGAAAGACACTTTCTTGCACTGAGGTCTGCTTATTGTAAGTATCTTGTACTTGTTTTTACACCTTTTAATGTTAAAGTTGACCTTTGACCTTTTCAGTGTTGGAAATACACTTTCTTGCACTGAGATCTGCTTATTGTAAATATCTTGTACTTGTTTTTACACCTTTAAAGTTGACCTTTGACCTTTTCAGTGTTGGAAATACACTTTCTTGCACTGAGATCTGCTTCGATGGCATCATGCTTATTGGCATCGATGAGCCACTGTCATTATGTGACATATTGAAATCGCGTTTGAATTTGTGCTTGTTTTTTGCTTTCACTTTCACTTTGCGATCGTGCGAACTGTGTGTAGAGAGCGGCAGCACTGATTGGTGAGTGACGATTAATTGCGCACCAATTCCTCTGACGTCGTCTTATCACTCATTAGCTTACTATTCAAACGTGACAAGTGAAATCTCCCACAGCAAGCTTAAACACGTGAGAGGTTGATTGCGCAGAGAATCGCTGACCGTTATGTAAGTACCTGTGTAAAAGCAGCAGGATTTACGCTGGAATTTTACAGGGAGTGCAGAATTATTAGGCAAGTTGTATTTGTGAGGAATAATTTTATTATTGAACAACAACCATGTTCTCAATGAACCCAAAACACTCATTAATATCAAAGCTGAATGTTTTTGGAAGTAGTTTTTAGTTTGTTTTTAGTTTTAGCTATTTTAGGGGGATATCTGTGTGTGCAGGTGACTATTACTGTGCATAATTATTAGGCAACTTAACAAAAAACAAATATATACCCATTTCAATTATTTATTTTTACCAGTGAAACCAATATAACATCTCCACATTCACAAATATACATTTCTGACATTCAAAAACAAAACAAAAACAAATCAGCGACCAATATAGCCACCTTTCTTTGCAAGGACACTCAAAAGCCTGCCATCCATGGATTCTGTCAGTGTTTTGATCTGTTCACCATCAACATTGCGTGCAGCAGCAACCACAGCCTCCCAGACACTGTTCAGAGAGGTGTACTGTTTTCCCTCCTTGTAAATCTCACATTTGATGATGGACCACAGGTTCTCAATGGGGTTCAGATCAGGTGAACAAGGAGGCCATGTCATTGGTTTTTCTTCTTTTATACCCTTTCTTGCCAGCCACGCTGTGGAGTACTTGGACGCGTGTGATGGAGCATTGTCCTGCATGAAAATCACGTTTTTCTTGAAGGATGCAGACTTCTTCCTGTACCACTGCTTGAAGAAGGTGTCTTCCAGAAACTGGCAGTAGGACTGGGAGTTGAGCTTGACTCCATCCTCAACCCGAAAAGGCCCCACAAGCTCATCTTTGATGATACCAGCCCAAAGCAGTACTCCACCTCCACCTTGCTGGCGTCTGAGTCGGACTGGAGCTCTCTGCCCTTTACCAATCCAGCCACGGGCCCATCCATCTGGCCCATCAAGACTCACTCTCATTTCATCAGTCCATAAAACCTTAGAAAAATCAGTCTTGAGATAGTTCTTGGCCCAGTCTTGACCTTTCAGCTTGTGTGTCTTGTTCAGTGGTGGTCGTCTTTCAGCCTTTCTTACCTTGGCCATGTCTCTGAGTATTGCACACCTTGTGCTTTTGGGCACTCCAGTGATGTTGCAGCTCTGAAATATGGCCAAACTGGTGGCAAGTGGCATCTTGGCAGCTGCACGCTTGACTTTTCTCAGTTCATGGGCAGTTATTTTGCGCCTTGGTTTTTCCACACGCTTCTTGCGACCCTGTTGACTATTTTGAATGAAACGCTTGATTGTTCGACGATCACGCTTCAGAAGCTTTGCAATTTTAAGACTGCTGCATCCCTCTGCAAGATATCTCACTATTTTGACTTTTCTAAGCCTGTCAAGTCCTTCTTTTGACCCATTTTGCCAAAGGAAAGGAAGTTGCCTAATAATTATGCACACCTGATATAGGGTGTTGATGTCATTAGACCACACCCCTTCTCATTACAGAGATGCACATCACCTAATATGCTTAATTGGTAGTAGGCTTTCGAGCCTATACAGCTTGGAGTAAGACGACATGCATGAAGAGGATGATGTGGACAAAATACTCATTTGCCTAATAATTCTGCACTCACTGTAGTTCTGCTGAGCCAAATAAGACAGGTCAGGGTGAAGAAGGCACAGCCAAATAAAAGCCTACCACAAAACGGAAAAGAATAGAATAGAATAGAATTCAACTTTATTGTCATTGCACATGCACAGGTACAGGGCAACGAAATGCAGTTTGCATCCATCCAGAAGTGCTTTAGTGATATAGATATATTACAATATATATTAGCAATAATATAGATATGCAAGTATATCACAGAAATGGGTCTATTATGGTATGTTATAATGTACACGGTATGAAGTATGTTGTGAATATTCTATAACTATAGGTATGTACAGGCTGTAGTGAGTACAAGCTATGTACAGGATATGAACAGGATATAAATATGAAAAACTATACAGAATATGAAATAAAAAACTTTACAGAAATCTGAGTTATACAGCTATACAGAAATGGGAACTATGCAAGTTGTAAACAGTTGTAAGGTTAAAAATTATTGTATGTACAGAATGATTATTTACACAGAGCTATACAGTAGTGCAGTTAAGATAAGTGAGGGTGTGGATAATTTCTACAGAGGCTGTATAAAGTGCTAGTGGTTGTGAGTGGTGGTTCAGTCCATGTTATTATTGTGTGTTTGAGGGTACGGTTGTCCATTGTGGGTGTGTGTATGTTCAGTCCATGTGTTAACGTGGGTCAGATGTCAGGAGGCAGATTTCAAAAAGTTATGACAAATCAGACTATGAGGCAAAAAGAAAGCTCAGCTTTTTTGGTTTCATGGACAAAAGAATTTATGTGGCTGGAATATGACGAGCTAAATAACATAATGTTCTGCCGGGTGTGTCGTGAGTTTCATTTCATTTGAGTCGACAAGCGCCTTTGTAACTGGGACCAGTAATTTGAAGAAAGACCCCATCAGAACCCATGAGAAATGCAAGAAATGCATTATTGCCCAGTCTGCAATATTTTTCCCAGAACAAACAGCAATTGCAAAAAATAAACCAAGCAGAAGCAGAAGTCCTGAAAAATCTTTCAAAAGCGTACTATGTTGCAAAGAGTGAACCACCATTGGCCAAATTTAGCAGTTTTTGCAAACTTCAAAAAGCAAATGGCCTCGATCTTGGTTCCCCTTACCTCTTACCCTTGACTTCAGTGGAAATTTCAGATTCAGGATCTGACACAGACTGATTCATGTTCTACACAGTTCTTGCAAGTTCATAGAAATTTCTGTTCAATTAGAAACAAGTATTTGAGTTGATGATTGTAATTTTTATACAGTTGTTGTGATTTGTATTTTAACAATTTTCTGATAAATTTGTTTCCGTTACAATATTATACTTTAATGTATAATGTATGATATTATAATATTATATTATTCCTTTACAATATTATACTTTAATCTATAATATTGTAAAGGAAACAGAACATTAAAAAATTGCTCTCTTTTTTATTCGGGCTACTTAAATTTATTTTGGGCTACCAAAAACTGAAGAGTGCCTGCCCGAAGGGCTACCAGAGACTTTGAAATTTTGCGAGCCCTGTTATTGTAAATATCTTGTTCTTGTTTGAACACCTTTTACTGTTAAAGTTGACCTTTGACCTTTTCAGTGTTGGAAAGACACTTTCTTGCACTGAGGTCTGCTCATTGTAAATATCCTGTACTTGTTTTTACACCTTTAAAGTTGACCTTTAACCTTTTCAGTGTTGGAAAGACACTTTCTTGCACTGAGGTCTGCTCATTGTAAATATCCTGTACTTGTTTTTACACCTTTAAAGTTGACCTTTGACCTTTTCAGTGTTGGAAAGACACTTTCTTGCACTGAGGTCTGCTCATTGTAAATATCCTGTACTTGTTTTTACACCTTTAAAGTTGACCTTTGACCTTTTCAGTGTTGGAAAGACACTTTCTTGCACTGAGGTCTGTTTATTGTAAATATCTTGTACTTCTTTGAACACCTTTTAATGTTAAAGTTGACCTTTGACCTTTTCAGTGTTGGAAAGACACTTTCTTGCACTGAGGTCTGCTTATTGCAAATATCCTGTACTTGTTTTTACACCTTTTAATGTTAAAGTTGACCTTTGACCTTTTCAGTGTTAGAATTACACTTTCTTGCACTGAGGTCTGCTTATTGCAAATATCCTGTACTTGTTTTTACACCTTTAAAGTTGACCTTTGACCTTTTCAGTGTTGGAAATACACTTTCTTGCACTGAGGTCTGCTTATTGTAAATATCCTGTACTTGTTTTTACACCTTTAAACTTGACCTTTAACCTTTTCAGTGTTGGAAAGACACTTTCTTACACTGAGGTCTGCTTATTGTAAATATCTGTACTTGTTTTTACACCTTTAAAGTTGACCTTTGACCTTTTCAGTGTTGGAAAGACACTTTCTTGCACTGAGTTCTGCTTATTGTAAATATCCTGTACTTCTTTTACACTTTAAAGTTGACCTTTGACCTTTTCATTGTTGGAAAGACACTTTCTTGCACTGAGGTCTGCTTATTGTAAATATCTGTACTTCTTTTTACACCTTTAATGTTAGTGACCTTTGACCTTTTCAGTGTTGGAAAGACACTTTCTTGCACTGAGGTCTGCTTATTGTAAATATCTTGTAATTGTTTGACCACCTTTTAATGTTAAAGTTGACCTTTGACCTTTTCAGTGTTGGAAAGACACTTTCTTGCACTGAGGTCTGCTTATTGCAAATATCCTGTACTTGTTTTTACACCTTTAAAGTTGACCTTTGACCTTTTCAGTGTTGGAAAGACACTTTCTTGCACTGAGTCTGCTTATTGTAAATATCCTGTACTTGTTTTTACACCTTTAAAGTTGACCTTTGACCTTTTCAGTGTTGGAAATACACTTTCTTGCACTGAGGTCTGCTTATTGTAAATATCCTGTACTTGTTTTTACACCTTTAAATTGACCTTTGACCTTTTCAGTGTTGGAAAGACACTTTCTTGCACTGAGTTCTGCTTATTGTAAATATCCTGTACTTTTTTACACCTTTAAAGTTGACCTTTGACCTTTTCAGTGTTGGAAAGACACTTTCTTGCACTGAGTTCTGCTTATTGTAAATATCCTGTACTTCTTTTTACACCTTTAAAGTTGACCTTTGACCTTTTCAGTGTTGGAATACACTTTCTTGCACTGAGGTCTGCTTATTGTAAATATCCTGTACTTCTTTTACACCTTTAAAGTTGACCTTTGACCTTTTCAGTGTTGGAAAGACACTTTCTTGCACTGAGTCTGCTTATGTAAATATCCTGTACTTCTTTTTACACCTTTAAAGTTGACCTTTGACCTTTTCAGTGTTGGAAAGACACTTTCTTGCACTGAGGTCTGTTATTGTAAATATCTGTACTTCTTTACACCTTTAATGTTAAGACCTTTGACCTTTTCAGTGTTGGAAAGACACTTTCTTGCACTGAGGTCTGCTTATTGAAATATCCTGTACTTGTTTTTACACCTTTAATGTTAAAATTGACCTTTGACCTTTTCAGTGTTGGAATACACTTTCTTGCACTGAGGTCTGCTTATTGAAATATCCTGTACTTGTTTTACACCTTTAAAGTTGACCTTTGACCTTTTCAGTGTTGGAAAACACTTTCTTGCACTGAGGTCTGCTTATTGTAAATATCCTGTACTTGTTTTACACCTTTAAACTTGACCTTTACCTTTTCAGTGTTGGAAGACACTTTCTTGCACTGAGTTCTGCTTATTGTAAATATCTGTACTTGTTTTTACACCTTAAAGTTGACCTTTGACCTTTTCAGTGTTGGAAAGACACTTTCTTGCACTGAGTTCTGCTTATTGTAAATATCCTGTACTTCTTTTACACTTTAAAGTTGACCTTTGACCTTTTCAGTGTTGGAAGACACTTTCTTGCACTGAGGTCTGCTTATTGTAAATATCTTGTACTTCTTTTTACACCTTTAATGTTAAAGTTGACCTTTGACCTTTTCAGTGTGGAAAGACACTTTCTTGCACTGAGTCTGCTTATTGTAAATATCTTGTACTTGTTTTACACCTTTTAATGTTAAAGTTGACCTTGACCTTTTCAGTGTTGGAAAGACACTTTCTTGCACTGAGGTCTGCTTATTGTAAATATCCTGTACTTGTTTTTACACCTTTAAAGTTGACCTTTGACCTTTTCAGTGTTGGAAAGACACTTTCTTACACTGAGTCTGCTTATTGTAAATATCCTGTACTTGTTTTACACCTTTAAAGTTGACCTTTGACCTTTTCAGTGTTGGAAATACACTTTCTTGCACTGAGGTCTGCTTATTGTAAATATCCTGTACTTGTTTTTACACCTTTAAATTGACCTTGACCTTTTCAGTGTTGGAAAGACACTTTCTTGCACTGAGTCTGCTTATTGTAAATATCCTGTACTTCTTTTACACCTTTAAGTTGACCTTTGACCTTTTCAGTGTTGGAAAGACACTTTCTTGCACTGAGTCTGCTTATTGTAAATATCCTGTACTTTTTTACACCTTTAAGTTGACCTTTGACCTTTTCAGTGTTGGAAAACACTTTCTTGCACTGAGGTCTGCTTATTGTAAATATCCTGTACTTCTTTTTACCTTTAAAGTTGACCTTTGACCTTTCAGTGTTGGAAAACACTTTCTTGCACTGAGTCTGCTTATTGTAATATCCTGTACTTTTTTACACCTTTAAAGTTGACCTTTGACCTTTTCAGTGTTGGAAATACACTTTCTTGCACTGAGGTCTGCTTATTGTAAATATCCTGTACTTGTTTTTACACCTTTTAATGTTAAAGTTGACCTTTGACCTTTTCAGTGTTGGAAAGACACTTCTTGCACTGAGGTCTGCTCATTGTAAATATCCTTGTACTTGTTTTACCACCTTTTTAATGTTAAAGTTGACCTTTGACCTTTTCAGTGTTGGAAAGACACTTTCTTGCACTGAGGTCTGCTATTGTAAATATCCTGTACTTGTTTACACCTTTAATGT
>NW_020329208.1:0-27500 GCF_001858045.2 Oreochromis niloticus | reverse complement strand
AGAGACAGGATTTCTGCAGTGTATTTCTCATAGTGAGGATTCCCCTCAAACAAATGACCATAATTTCCTAACCGTAGGGGCTAGAACGGTCATTCTTACACCGTTTTGTTCAGAAGAGATGGGGGATTCTTACAGTGTTGACACTTTATCATTAAAATATGAATTATTGAAGATATTTGACTTCTAATGCACCATAACTGAGTATAGGCAAGCGAAAACTGCCTTGGCTTGCCTCAACAACGCTTTCTAACTCTAAATCTCTTTGGAGTATTGATATAATTCTTTCACCGTAAGAGACAGCAGGCTTTGGTGAACAATCATGGAATTTTCAGGTCTCTGTGGAATCCATCAAAAGATATGACGAGAGAAAAAGTGCCTCATTTCCAGAGTTTGAAATCTGAAGAAATCTGAGCGAGGGACAAATTTCCTACTCTCAAACAAACCCAATTCATGGCCAAATGGTAATAGATGAGAAAAAATTCTTGAATTGTGAGCGTCAGGAGTGTCTGAAGATATAATGGCACAAGCCTCATGTCTTAACTTCGCTTCGTTAAGGAGATATGACGATTCGAAAATGCCTCTCATTAGAGAAATCCAGCGGTGATTTTGAACAAACTCTCCATTGACTTTCTATGGAGAGTTTTCAGACTTTGTGTTGGTCTGAGGAGATTTGCCAAAATTCTATAAATCCCACAACAATGATAGTGACATTTTCTGAAAGCCAGCAAAAATACCTACGTTTTGATGTATAATTTGTGGAAGTTAAGTGAAAATTGAGCAAGTAGCAAGAAGTTGTTCGAACATGAAGAGAAGACTGCGAAACTTACAGTGGCACACTGGAAGCCAAGTGCATAGCAACCATAACAACGCATGTATTTTGTGAAAAATCACAAAGATGAAACTCAAAACTTAAAGAGGGATAAGATGAAAACGGTAACAGATATGAAAAAGCTGAATCATTCATGAATAGCCCAATAATTTGTGAACATTTTAAAATTTGAATGGTTGTTCTAGGCGAAGTATGACAAAGTAGTTAAGTTTCAAAAACAAGCAAGTTTTAGCAGAATTGCAGAAGTTTCCCATTCATTTCAATGGGACAAATTAAAGGAAAAAAGCTTAATATTTAAAAGTATAAGAGTTAAAAATACCAAAAGTCATAGCAGTCGTTAGCAGAAAAAGCTGAATAGTTTAAAATTTGAACGGTGAAAATCGGCTGAAAATTGTTAAAGTAGTTAAGTCCAAAAAACGTACGGAAGCAACTAGAATAATAATAATAATAAAGAATAAAGAGAAACAGGAAAACAATAGTGTGGATGCCTTAAAGCATCCACACAATAATAATAACTAGAAAGCGAAAATTTCAGAAGAAATTTTATGTGTGCCTATGCCGCTGCTAATCACTGTAGTTTGCCATTCATACGGCTACAGAGAGCAAACTCAGAAGAGCAGCCATTCTCCACCATGAACTATGGTAAAACAAACACCGCTCACGCTTCACAGATGACAGCTTACAGTTTTGTGTAAAGATGAAGTTACTTTGTACAGCGCCGATTTGCAGACGCTGTGCACACAGGTTCATGAGCAGAAGTCCCATTGTACCACGGCAGACCCGACAATGTTTGCATGAACACACTTTGAAGCATTACATTATAGACCACTTTTCACACATGCATTCACTTTTTGTTTTTGTTATTTTTACACAGTGTTCTGATTATGAACAATGGTCTACAGCCAATCCTGTGTATTATTATACAAACTTTGGTTGTGAGATTCAGATAACTATTTAATAAAAGCTAAATATTTTATATGAGAGTAAGAAAGAAAAGTATATCTTTGTGTCCACCTTTCTCTGTTAATGCCCTAGCTGCCCCCCCCGTAAAAGCTTTGCTAGATCCGCCCCTGCACAGTTACCAGCTGTCAGCTACACAAAAAAGGAGCTTGGTCTTTGTCTCTCAGAAACAACTCATAACTTCCCTTCAACTCATTCATGTCACCTAAAGTGTAAACCTGTTTCTCCATCACCAGTTCAGCTCTGATGATTCAGTAAGGACATCTCCTGATTTCATCTTCATGCTCCAGCAAACATCAGCTGATACTAGAAATTAAAATCAAAAGAATTCTAACAACAGCTGATCAAGCTTAAACGTGCTGCTGTTGTTTAGCGCGATAAATAAGAGCGAACAGCCGATCATTGATCAGTTTCATGATTGACGTTTCAACACGCGAGAGAATGACAGGGGAGGCTTCCTAACGACAGAATAAATCATAATGTTTTCTCTGAATGTGGGACGATTCCGTTTGTACGGCACGGCAACTCTATGAACTAACCCTAATGAATAAAATAAAGTCCAACGTCAGTAACTTAGTACGCACACAGCTGTATATAAACTCCCGTGGCATTACGATTGTAAAAGGTCAACGAAAATAAATTACACCTAAACTCGGTTTATATCTGACCCAAATAGAGAGCGACCGGGTGCTGACACGAGTTTCACCCGCCTCAATATAAGCCAAGCCTGGGTGCTTTTTCACGAAGGGTTGCTAGCGGCGCGAGCTAACTATGCTAGCGGCGCTAGCTAGCTAGCCGGCTATCAGCAACACATAGAGAACTGCTGCTAAATAAACTACACCTAAACTCGGTTTATATCTGACCCAAATAGAGAGCGACCGGGTGCTGACACGAGTTTCACCCGCCTCAATATAAGCCAAGCCTGGGTGCTTTTTCACGAAGGGTTGCTAGCGGCGCGAGCTAACTATGCTAGCGGCGCTAGCTAGCTAGCCGGCTATCAGCAACACATAAGAGAACTGCTGCTAAATAAACTACACCTAAACTCGGTTTATATCTGACCCAAATAGAGTGCAGTTCATAACTTCTTACCTGAAATTCAGTTCACCTCACGCTCCTGCCTTCGCTTTCCCTGATCCATGATTGACCACCGCGTTAGCAATCGCCTGCCCGGCCTCATATGTCTCGTTGGCGGCATGTCCTTTCTGTCACACACCGGTGGGTAGCTGCCCTCTGTTGTAGCTCCACCACCAAACAACTCAGTTATTTTTTCCACATCCAGCTGTAACTGCGATTCTATGCGAGCATTTGCGAGAGACCAGGGAGGTGAAACGACAGAGAGAGTCCCCTCGCTATCCATTTGCAGCCAAGCGCGGCAGCTAGCTAGGTAGCCAGCTAGGTAGCCGGCTAGCTGTCAGGCAGGACCGACGTAGTCAGAGCACTGTCGCTAAATATGGGATGTCTTGATAAAACAAGCAGATATTTGAAGTTTACACACCTACATTCTCGCCTGAAAATATCTTAAAAGCTTATTTTGTGACCTAGAAACACGGATAAAAGACATATAAAACGAAGTGGTGGCCGCCATTGTTCACTCTGTAGAGGCGTGCTATGAATTGTGGGATATTGAGTTTTCCACCAAGCATTACCGTAACTTTTGAATGATTTGCGCAACCTTAAAATTCCAAGGGCTCCTGAAAGCAGCGACGCTGTGCGCACCGTTGAAATTGTCATCATTACGGTAATCCAAATAAGGGTACACAGGCTGTACCACTCCCGGCATACCACTAGAGAGAGCCAAGACACCACAAATGAAGTCTGTTTATTTGGCGCCAAAAGATGAATTGGCCTAAATTTGCACTAAAATATTAATATTTAAAAAACTATAAAGTTATAAACACCAAAAGTCATAACATAATAGTCCAGCTCCAGCCGCACAAAATGATCTAACATATGTAACCCTAATGTCAAAACTGTTTGGCAGAGGAGCGCGGGAAAATTTTCACTAAAATATTAATATTTAAAAAACTATAAAATTCATAAACACCAAAAGTCATAGCACACCATTCCAGATCCGGCCGCACAAAATGAGGTAACATATATGAAGCTTGTCTCAAAACTGCGAGGCGAGATTCGCTGCAAAATTTCAGGCGGAAACTGGAGAATAATAATAATAATAACTAGAAAGCGAAAATTTCAGAAGAAATTTTATGTGTGCCTATGCCGCTGCTAATCACTGTAGTTTGCCATTCGTACGGCTACAGAGAGCAAAACTCAGAAGAGCAGCCATTCTCCACCATGAACTATGGTAAAAACAAACACCGCTCACGCTTCACAGATGACAGCTTACAGTTTTGTGTAAAGATGAAGTTACTTTGTACAGCGCCGATTTGCAGACGCTGTGCACACAGGTTCATGAGCAGAAGTCCCATTGTACCACGGCAGACCCGACAATGTTTGCATGAACACACTTTGAAGCATTACATTATAGACCACTTTTCACACATGCATTCACTTTTTGTTTTTTGTTATTTTTACACAGTGTTCTGAATTATGAACAATGGTCTACAGCCAATCCTGTGTATTATTATACAAACTTTGGTTGTGAGATTCAGATAACTATTTAATAAAAGCTAAATATTTTATATGAGAGTAAGAAAGAAAAGTATATCTTTGTGTCCACCTTTCTCTGTTAATGCCCTAGCTCCCCCCCCCCCCCTAAAATCTTTGCTAGATCCGCCCCTGCACAGTTACCAGCTGTCAGCTACACAAAAAAGGAGCTTGGTTTTTGTCTCTCAGAAACAACTCATAACTTCCCTTCAACTCATTCATGTCACCTAAAGTGTAAACCTGTTTCTCCATCACCAGTTCAGCTCTGATGATTCAGTAAGGACATCTCCTGATTTCATCTTCATGCTCCAGCAAACATCAGCTGATACTAGAAATTAAAATCAAAAGAATTCTAACAACAGCTGATCAAGCTTAAACGTGCTGCTGTTGTTTAGCGCGATAAATAAGAGCGAACAGCCGATCATTGATCAGTTTCATGATTGACGTTTCAACACGCGAGAGAATGACAGGGGAGGCTTCTTAACGACAGAATAAATCATAATGTTTTCTCTGAATGTGGGACGATTCCGTTTGTACGGCACGGCAACTCTATGAACTAACCCTAATGAATAAAATAAAGTCCAACGTCAGTAACTTAGTGCGCACACAGCTGTATATAAACTCCCGTGGCATTACGATTGTAAAAGGTCAACGAAAATAAATTACACCTAAACTCGGTTTATATCTGACCCAAATAGAGAGCGACCGGGTGCTGACACGAGTTTCACCCGCCTCAATATAAGCCAAGCCTGGGTGCTTTTTCACGAAGGGTTGCTAGCGGCGCGAGCTAACTATGCTAGCGGCGCTAGCTAGCTAGCCGGCTATCAGCAACACATAAGAGAACTGCTGCTAAATAAACTACACCTAAACTCGGTTTATATCTGACCCAAATAGAGAGCGACCGGGTGCTGACACGAGTTTCACCCGCCTCAATATAAGCCAAGCCTGGGTGCTTTTTCACCAAGGGTTGCTAGCGGCGCGAGCTAACTATGCTAGCGGCGCTAGCTAGCTAGCCAGCTAGCCGGCTATCAGCAACACATAAGAGAACTGCTGCTAAATAAACTACACCTAAACTCGGTTTATATCTGACCCAAATAGAGTGCAGTTCATAACTTCTTACCTGAAATTCAGTTCACCTCACGCTCCTGCCTTCGCTTTCCCTGATCCATGATTGACCACCGCGTTAGCAATCGCCTGCCCGGCCTCATATGTCTCGTTGGCGGCATGTCCTTTCTGTCACACACCGGTGGGTAGCTGCCCTCTGTTGTAGCTCCACCACCAACAACTCAGTTATTTTTTCCACATCGACCAGCATCATCGGCCCATATAAACGAAAAATAAGTCCAGCTAAGACACAGACCCTTGCCGAGCGATCAGGCGATTAAACAAATTTTAGCCACCTCACTATCAGCCAAGCCTGGGTGGTTTTTCACGAAGGGGCGCTAGCTAGCTAAACTAGCGGCTTAGCTAGCTAGCCGGTTATCAGCAACACTTAAGAGAATTGTCGCTAATATGGGATGTCTTGATAAAACGAGCAGATATTTGAAGTTTACACACCTACATTCTCGCCTGAAAATATCTTAAAAGTGTATTTTGTGACCTAGAAACACGAATAAAAGACATATAAAACGAAGTGGTGTCCGCCATTGTTTAACTCGGCAGAGGGGTGCTATGAATTATGGGATATGGAGTTTTGTAACAAGCATACAGATTTTCAGCCGTACTACTCCCGGTATACCACTAGAGAGAGCCAACCCACCACAAATAAAGTCTGTTTCTATGGAAATTGGCCTAAATTTGCACTAAAATCTAAATATTTCAAAAACTATAAAAGTCATAAACACCAAAAGTGTATACCATACTAGTCCAGCTCCAGCCGCACAAAATGATCTAACATATGTAACCCTATTTTCAAAACTGTTTGGCAGAGAAGCGCGGGAAAATTTTCACTAAAATATTAATATTTAAAAAACTATAATAGTTATAAACACCAAAAGTCATAGCACACCATTCCTGATCCAGCCGCACAAAATGAGGTAACATATATGAAGCTTGTCTCAAAACTGCGAGGCGAGTTTCGCTGCAAAATTTCAGGCGGAAACTGAAGAATAATAATAACTAGAAAGCGAAAATTTCAGAAGAAATTTTATGTGTGCCTATGCCGCTGCTAATCACTGTAGTTTGCCATTCATACGGCTACAGAGAGCAAAACTCAGAAGAGCAGCCATTCTCCACCATGAACTATGGTAAAAACAAACACCGCTCACGCTTCACAGATGACAGCTTACAGTTTTGTGTAAAGATGAAGTTACTTTGTACAGCGCCGATTTGCAGACGCTGTGCACACAGGTTCATGAGCAGAAGTCCCATTGTACCACGGCAGACCCGACAATGTTTGCATGAACACACTTTGAAGCATTACATTATAGACCACTTTTCACACATGCATTCACTTTTTGTTTTTTGTTATTTTTACACAGTGTTCTGAATTATGAACAATGGTCTACAGCAGGGGTGGGCAATTCCAGGCCCCGAGGGCCGGTGTCCTGCAGGTTTTAGATCTCACCTTGGGTCAACACACCTGAATCACATGATTAGTTCGTTATCAGGCCTTTGGAGAACAGGACATGTTGAGGAGCTAATTTAGCCATTTAAATCAGCTGTGTTGGTTCAAGGACACATCTAAAACCTGCAGGGACACCGGCCCTCGGGGCCTGGAATTGCCCACCCCTGGTCTACAGCCAATCCTGTGTATTATTATACAAACTTTGGTTGTGAGATTCAGATAACTATTTAATAAAAGCTAAATATTTTATATGAGAGTAAGAAAGAAAAGTATATCTTTGTGTCCACCTTTCTCTGTTAATGCCCCCCCTAAAGCTTTGCTAGATCCGCCCCTGCACAGTTACCAGCTGTCAGCTACACAAAAAAGGAGCTTGGTCTTTGTCTCTCAGAAACAACTCATAACTTCCCTTCAACTCATTCATGTCACCTAAAGTGTAAACCTGTTTCTCCATCACCAGTTCAGCTCTGATGATTCAGTAAGGACATCTCCTGATTTCATCTTCATGCTCCAGCAAACATCAGCTGATACTAGAAATTAAAATCAAAAGAATTCTAACAACAGCTGATCAAGCTTAAACGTGCTGCTGTTGTTTAGCGCGATAAATAAGAGCGAACAGCCGATCATTGATCAGTTTCATGATTGACGTTTCAACACGCGAGAGAATGACAGGGGAGGCTTCGTAACGACAGAATAAATCATAATGTTTTCTCTGAATGTGGGACGATTCCGTTTGTACAGCACGGCAACTCTATGAACTAACCCTAATGAATAAAATAAAGTCCAACGTCAGTAACTTAGTGCGCACACAGCTGTATATAAACTCCCGTGGCATTACGATTGTAAAAGGTCAACGAAAATAAATTACACCTAAACTCGGTTTATATCTGACCCAAATAGAGAGCGACCGGGTGCTGACACGAGTTTCACCCGCCTCAATATAAGCCAAGCCTGGGTGCTTTTTCACGAAGGGTTGCTAGCGGCGCGAGCTAACTATGCTAGCGGCGCTAGCTAGCTAGCCGGCTATCAGCAACACATAAGAGAACTGCTGCTAAATAAACTACACCTAAACTCGGTTTATATCTGACCCAAATAGAGAGCGACCGGGTGCTGACACGAGTTTCACCCGCCTCAATATAAGCCAAGCCTGGGTGCTTTTTCACCAAGGGTTGCTAGCGGCGCTAGCTAACTATGCTAGCGGCGCTAGCTAGCTAGCCGGCTATCAGCAACACATAAGAGAACTGCTGCTAAATAAACTACACCTAAACTCGGTTTATATCTGACCCAAATAGAGTGCAGGTCATAACTTCTTACCTGAAATTCAGTTCACCTCACGCTCCTGCCTTCGCTTTCCCTGATCCACGATTGACCTCCGCGTTAGCAAACACCGGTCGATCGGCGGTAGCCTCACCGCCTTTTATGTCTCGTTCGCGGCATGTCCTTTCTGTCACACACCGGTGGATAGCTGCCCTCTGTTGTAGCTCCACCACCAAACAACTCAGTTATTTTTTCCACATCGACATCAGCTGATACTAGAAATTAGAAGCAAATGAATTCTAACAACAGCTGATCAAGCTTAAACGTGCAGCTGTTGTTTAGGCGATAAACAAACAAGAGCGAAAAGCCGATCATTGATCAGTTTCATGATTGAAGTTGCAACAGGCAGAGAATGACAGGGGAGGCTTCGTAACGACAGAATAAATCGTAATATTTTCTGTGAATGTGGCACGATTCCGTTTGTACGGCAACTCTACGAACTAACCATTATGAATAAAATAAAGTCCAACGTCAGTAACTTAGCGCGCACACAGCTGTATATAAACTCCCGTCGTGCTAGCTAGCGAGAGAGAGAGAGTCCCCTCGCTATCCATTTGCAGCCAAGTGCGGCAGCTAGCTAGGTAGCCGGCTAGCTGTCAGGCAGGACCGACGTAGTCAGAGCACTGTCGCTAAATATGGGATGTCTTGATAAAACAAGCAGATATTTGAAGTTTACACACCTACATTCTCGCCTGAAAATATCTTAAAAGCTTATTTTGTGACCTAGAAACACGAATAAAAGACATATAAAACGAAGTGGTGGCCGCCATTGTTCACTCTGTAGAGGCGTGCTATGAATTGTGGGATATTGAGTTTTCCACCAAGCATTACCGTAACTTTTGAATGATTTGCGCAACCTTAAAAATTCCAATGGCTCCTGAAAGCAGCGACGCTGTGCGCACCGTTGAAATTGTCATCATTACGGTAATCCAAATAAGGGTAGACAGGCTGTACCACTCCCGGCATACCACTAGAGAGAGCCAACACACCACAAATGAAGTCTGTTTATTTGGCGCCAAAAGATGAATTGGCCCAAATTTGCACTAAAATCTAAATATTTCAAAAACTATAAAAGTTATAAACACCAAAAGTCAGACCATACTAGTCCAGCTTCAGCCGCACAAAATGATGTAACATATGTAACCCTATTGTCAAAGCTGTTTGGCAGAGGAGCGCGGGAAAATTTTCACTAAAATATTAATATTTAAAAACTATAAAATTCATAAACACCAAAAGTCATAGCACACCATTCCAGATCCAGCCGCACAAAATGAGGTAACATATATGAAGCTTGTCTCAAAACTGCGGGTCGAGATACACTGCAAAATTTCAGGCGGAAAAAGGAAAATAATAATAATAATAAGAATAATAAATCCGAGGAATAGTAATATGTGTGCCTCTTGGCATAGGCACACATAATAATAATAAATCCGACGAATAGTAATATGTGTGCCTCTTGTCATAGGCACACATAATAATAATAATAATAAATCCGACGAATAGTAATATGTGTGCCTCTTGTCATAGGCACACATAATAATAAGAATAATAAATCCGACGAATAGTAATATGTGTGCCTCTTGGCATAGGCACACATAATAATAATAATAAGAATAATAAATCCGAGGAATAGTAATATGTGTGCCTCTTGTCATAGGCACACATAATAAGAATAATAAATCCGACGAATAGTAATATGTGTGCCTCTTGGCATAGGCACACATAATAATAAATCCGACGAATAGTAATATGTGTGCCTCTTGGCATAGGCACACATAATAATAAATCCGACGAATAGTAATATGTGTGCCTCTTGGCATAGGCACACATAATGATATAGTGAACTGATTGTAGTCTATTGCTTTTACATTAGGTATAGCCTGTGGCTGAGGGATCAGAGGTGAGGTAAAAACACATAAAAGAAGAAAAGTAAATTTAACAAATCAGTGATCTGTGAATTCATACTTTTCTTTTTGTCTTTAAATTCAGGTGCTTTACACTTGTCCTCTTCCAGCATTCAGCACTTCAGACACTCAACGTCCAAGATGGAGCTAACACCCCAGCCAGAAGACAGCCTGACCCCGACCAACCCAATGAGAAGGATGGATGACCAAGTGAAAAACTGGAGAGTGGTGCTGTGCTCCAACTATGTAAGTTATCACCTCACATTGACAACAAACTGTCTTGAAGACTAAATTTTTCCGATAGTTGGTATAAATCATCGTCCTCTGTCAGCAGCACTGTAGGTTTAGGTTTATTTATATTTTTCATGTGTATATGTTGAGTTTAAAATTGCATTTTAACAACATGCTGCAGCTACCAACAATGAAAATGCTGTTTTGTGTTAAAATGATGTCTTTCTTGTGTTATTGCTTTGCAGGGCAGCTGAGAGTGGACAGAGCTGCACAGAGGACCAAAGATCCACTCTCAGCACTTCATACCTGATTGGCCACAGCACCACCCCTCCTCAACCTGGGTGAGGAGGGACCTGACCCCACCTCCACAGAGGGAGTTGTGAACATGCACTTCTGTGTCGGTGGGTTTAGGAACCTCCTCACACACACACGGATGAAGACTGTCACTGGAAGATGTCTCCATTGCATCAGCAGGACATAAGCATTTGTACAATATTGCAGTTTGTGATGTTTTATACATGTTTTTATTGCTTCATTTCAAACTAGGAGATATAAAATAAACCAGTTTTCATAATATTTTCTGTGTATTTAGTTGTTTTCTTAATAAGTTATTCAGAACATCATTGCAACCTGTCAGCTTTTTATTGAGGATGTAGAAAGTTGCTGGTGGCCCGAGTGTGTACAGTGGGGTGTTGTGTTTGTCACATGGTGAAAGTGACCTCATGGGGAGCAAAAAGAACAACTGAACAATTTGGGGATTCACAGACTTTTGTAATCCTTAAAAAATGAAGAAAAATTGTTCTGTGTGAAGTAAAAGCTCAAATATAAACCATCCTGACACACTGACACAAATGATCCAGAGAGGAGGAACAGGAAGAGTTAGCCCGCCAAGCAGGGGTGTGCGTGTCCGTGTTCCCCTGGTTATGGGAGACGCTGCACCCCCTCATCAGTGACTTTCTCGTCTCCACTCTCCGACTCCGCCCGCAGCAGCAGCTGCCCGGTGTGCGTGAATCGTCGCCAGAGCCATGCTGTGGCATTGTTACCCCGCCGCCTCACGAGCCAGAAGCAGTCAGAGTCGGAACAGTGAGGCTCGCCGCCGACACACCGTCGGTTCACGCTTCGTCGGCTTCCGCTTCTTCGCCACCGCCTGACTGCACTACGCGGCGCACGGAGATGCCTATTGACTTCGGTGAGGAAGAGCGGCAGCAGGTGTTACGGGCGTATCGCGAGGAGGAGCTCCGTTGGAAGCCCTGGCTCATCTCCGAGGAGGAGCTCTTGCCTGCCGTCCCGCCTCGGACCGGAGAACCAAGTTTTGTCCACGGCCGCTTCAAAGAGGAAGCGGCGTTTACGCCGCCGTCGCGCATTGCTACGGCCTGTCTTGCCCTCCACTGAGCAACACGAGGATGCTGTGGAGGGCATGGATTTCGACCTCGAGGAGCGGCAGCGCACCGCATGCGCGCAACTAGAGGAAGAGCACCGGTGGGAGCCGTGGCTCGCTCCTAACTATGAAGAGATTTTCCGCGGAACTCGCCTGGCTCTCGGGGGTCCCCTGAGCTTCCAGGAACTCTCACCTACTGCTCCGTCATCACCCAGTTCCCCAGCCTCTGCGACACCACCTGGCGCGCATGAGGCGCCGCTGTCTGGTTTGTCGGAAACGACAATCAAGAAGAGACGACGTGCGCGTCGCCGTCGCGCTGCGCAACGACCGGAGGTGAGTGAATGCAGTCTCTTATCATCAGCCCCCGTTGAAACTTTAGAAGATGAACTAGATTCAAAACTTCAGATTCAAGAGTCAAGGTTAAAAGAGACTCATAGCGTGAAGATGGCTGACTCTAGTACTGAGAATGGTATGGTCAGTTCGTCTGGCTTCTATGAACAAGGAGTAAGACCTACACAGACTGTGAATCCCAGCACTGGAGAGTTTCAGCCTGTGTTCTTGTCTCCTCCACTCGAACAGGAGTTTGACTGTCCAGCCCCTAAGCCGACCGGGGAGTCCCCTGTTTCGTGTGTTTCTGGTAGCGAAAATGGACTGTTTCAGAATCAGCCAGTGCTAACTTTAGGCTGAGTAATGCACCGCTAACCGAGCCACAGCCAAGAGATTTTGTTTCAAAAATAATCATGGACAAACCTAGTAACCTTGTAGGGACCTCTGACACTACACTTAGTTAGAAAAAGACTTCCACAGACCTTAATGTTAATTGTGTGGGGAGTGGGGTAGAAGTGTTTTCTTCTGTGTCATGTAGTGTGCCTGGGGTTCCATCACAGACTGAGTTATCCGTGGCTAACGCCTCCCTTCCTGAGTCTACTCTGCTCACCAATGAGCTACTCGAAGAAGGCCCCTGTGCTTTCATATTAAGTAAGGCTATTTCAGAGGAGGCAGGTCATGACATAAAATATGAAGGAACTGAGTGTGAGATGTGTGACCATGCTTTGCCTGCTGTTCCTATATTCGATGAACTGAAGACTGAAAATGCTGATCATGAACTCACGTTAATCCGCCAAGACGAAAACATAAATGCAGATCATGGTAACCTGGACTGTGTAATGCCACAACATGAATTCTGTCTTCCTGAAGGTAACAAACAGGGCGATTTTGAACTGTTTTGCCCCAGCACTATTGCCTCCAATCAGGAGATGGAGGCTGACATCAGGGTTAATGTGACACCGTTTTCTCCTGTTTCCGTGAACTCATCACTAGATAAGGTTTTGACCTCGAACAACGGTGTTACCACTCATTCACAGCCTGATGTGTCACCTGCTGCAGTTAAGGGTTCAAGTGCTGTTTTACCTGTGTCTGTCTCTCAACTCAATATAGCTATCACTCTGAAGCCACAGATCACTACGGGTGCGGGTTCCAGCAAATGTGTCTGTCCAACATATCACAGTCATGCTACTAACATGCCATTAGTTAGGTCCATACCCGAGTATTTAATGTTTGTCCAGGAGCCTCACCCTAATGGTCTAAGCCTTGTTTTTGTGGGTGAGGTGGCAATTCTTGTGTTTCGTATAGCTAATCCAGCCCCTCTGAGCCTTACACTGCCATTGATCAGGTCCAACAAGCTTAGGTCGACTCCTCCTGTGACTAGAGACTGGGCCATTTGCCTTTAAGCCAGTTAAAACTGATGCAGACCCTGAGAACCTAAAGCTGGCTAGCACAGAACTGGTGGTCATTAACACTGCTCACTTCATGGACTCCTGTGCTAAGATAGTAAGCTCTATAGACTGTTTTTCACCTGCTCTCTCTCCGTGTGGGATTATGGCTCAACAGCCTGTTTTTCCTCAGCCTTTACCCCAGTTAGCAGCTCAGCTCCCTGTCCAGTTAGCAGCTCAAGTCCCTGTCCAGTTAGCAGCTCAGCTCCCTGTCCAGTTAGCAGCTCAAGTCCCTGTCCAGTTAGCAGCTCAGCTCCCTGTCCAGTTAGCAGCCCATCCTGCATCTGCTACTGGATGCCCGGGTGTGCCAGCCCGGCACCCCGCAGCATCCCCGCTGCTTCATGCCTCGTCTGCTGGGGGCCCGAGGAGCCCGTCCGGCCACCACCTGCGGCTCCATCGCCTGCAGCGTCTACGCAGTCGCCTGGTCCAGCTTCGCCTTCGCCTTGTCCCGCCTCTGCTTCTGCCAAGCCACTCACCATGTCAGCTGGAGGGTCCGAGGGCCCGTCCAGCCACCTGCCACGTCCGCAGGAGGGTCCGAGGGGCCCGTCCGGCCTTCGTTGCCTGCAGCGCCACCATCTGCGGCTCCCACGCCGTCGCCTGCAGCGCCACCATCTGCGGCCCCCGCGCCCTCGCCTGCCTCGCCCTCGCCTGGACCTGCCTCGTCTGCTGGAGAGTCCAAGCAGCCCGTCTGGCCCCCTGCCTCGTCGGGGCCCGCCAAGCCACGTCCACGACCGGGGCCCGCCAAGCCACGTCCACGACCGGCCCCGTCTGGTCCTACCAAGCCACGTCCACGGCCGGCGCCTGCCAAACCGTCAGCTGGCCGGCCTCCTGAACCGCAACGCCGCTTCCTTCCACGTGGCCGGCCTCCCGAACTCATGAACTGTGGGCTGTTGTGTTGCGGCCCTCCAGGCCGGCCCCCTGACTTATGTTTGGACTTTTGTCATGTGCTCCAGTGTTTTCCTGTCAGCTGTTTTGTTTCAGGTTCTGGGCCCTCCGTCCTGGTCCCCCGCCGCCCGCCCGGGCTCGGTGGTCCGTTTTTTGGTTTGGGGCTGTCTGGAGCCAGCCCTTGGAGGGGGGTGGTGTCATGGTCCTGGGTCATGCTACCCAGTGTTTTGAGTTTTAGTTTATTTGGATGTTTGTTTAGGTTCATTAAGTTATTCCAGCTCATTTGTAATTATATTACCCTTGTGTTTAGTCTCTCTTGCCCTTCATGTGTGTTATGTCTGTGTCTCTTATGTTGTCAAGTTCTTGTAGTTATTTCTGCCATCTTCCCCTGTACTCAGTCTCCCTGGTTCTGTGTCTACGTGTCATGTGTCATGTTTCATGTCTATGCAGTTAGGTTAAGTTCATGCCATGTTTCATTTTCATGTCTGTCTGCGTGTTTCCTGTTTTATTTTGGAAGAGTCTGGTGTTCTTTGTTCATTGTAGTTAGTGTTACTCTCCCCTGTATTGTCATTATGTTCCATTCTAGTCAGCTGTGTTCTCATGTGTCTCCACTTCCCCTGATCTCCTCATGTGTGTATTTAGTCCTCAGTCTTGCTGTGCTCGGTGTCGCGTCGTCTGTGTTCCCACCCTCCATGTTCTCGCAGCCAGTCTGTACAATCATCGCCATGGTTTTCTGAGTCTCCTTAGTTTATCAGTATCTGTTTCCCAGTTTCGTTTAGGTTCAGTTTAGTCATGCTGTTTCTGTTTTGTTGTGAGACCTGTCATCAGCCACAATAAAGGCTCGCTTTCAGTTTAAGTTTGCTCCGGTCTGCTCACTTGTGTTCGCACCTGGGTCCACCACACACACCACCGCACGGTCTGCCTCTTCAGACCGTGACATAAAAATGCGTTTTCAATCTGGATTTAAACACCATCACTGATGTCGATTGCCTAATGTGAAGAGGAAGATTATTCCAAAGCTTAGGAGCCACAATAGAGAACGCTCGGTCTCCTCTCAGTTTCAGTCATGATTTGGGGACTGAGAGCAACAGCTGCTCAGCTGACCGGAGCGAACGAGTGGGTACATAGGGCTTCAGCAAATCAGACATATATGCAGGTGCCAGACCATTTAAAGATTTAAAAACCAATAAAAGAACTTTAAAATGGATCCTAAATTCAATTGGAAGCCAGTGCAGGGAGGCCAGGACCGGAGTAATGTGCTCAGATTTCCTTTTACCAGATAAAAACCGTGCAGCAGCATTCTGTACTAGTTGCAGGCGTGTCAGAGTGCCCAGTCCAAACCCCTATTAAAAGGGAGTTACAATAATCCAAGCGTGAGGTTATAAAAGCGTGGATAACGGTCTCCAAGTCACGCCTTGAAAGAAAAGGTTTAACCTTCGACAGACGCCTGAGGTGATAGAATGACGATTTCACCACCCCATTCACGTGGCCATCAAAGGTAAGTGCAGAGTCGATTTTTAACCCAAGATTGGTAATCGAGCTCTTCAGGTGAGGGGTCAGAACAGCAAGGTCAACATCAGGGATATCAGAGGAACGATTCGGGCCAAACACAATTGCTTCCGTTTTACGTTCATTAAAATTTAAAGTTTTGAGCCATTCATGACTTAACATCACTAAGGCAATCAAGCAGGAGTCTAATTGGGGAGCTACCAGAATGACTGAAAGGAAAATAGAGCTGGCAATCATCAGCATATAGATGAAATAAGTCAATAGTCACTCTGTGTGTTTGTAACCAGTCGGGTTACAGTTCATCCGGCTCTTTGGGCTGGGGCTCGCCATCCAGTACTGGAAAAGGGATCCTCAATTCTTCTCCGGTCCTCAAAACCAATCCAATCGAAATAAGCAAAGGAAAAAACCTGACCATGTGAAGCAGCAAATGCTATACGGGGTTTCACAGTGCTCGCGTGGGCTCACGGCCTTCAGAATTCACTAATACTCTCCGAATACTTTCACCAAAAAGGCTTTTACTATCTAGTTAGCTTCTTTCTCTTTGCGTCTGTATCTCTGGCGTAGCTAACTGGTACACGAAGGCACACACAGATGTCCGAGCAGCGCTCACAGATTGGGGTTGGGTCAGACCAGTCAATGATTGGTTGCCCAGTGGATCTACCAAAAACACTCTAAATGACAAAGTCCTGCCTCCACACCATTTACCCACACATTAATTAAACTAATGTTTACATGCTTTTTTTTAAAATCAGTATTTATTATATTTAATTGCTTTAATCAATATTTATTCCCATTGTGAAATGAGTTTTTTAATCAAAAGAGTATCAATATTTATGCTTTTAATCCCGTTTTTAACACTGGGTTACAATATATAAAATGGCAAAATGTCTAACTCTAGCTCATATAATCCTGTGATCTTCCACCATACTTTCACAGTTCTGCTAAGAATGATGCAATATTAGACTGTATGATATGTGGTATTAACGTCTTAAACTTGATGAACCCTACAGAGCATTTATTCTCCTTTAATTGTACATGATAAGCAGCAAGTGCTGCCTGGGGCTGCATTTGTTCTCTAACATTTCAACAAATTGTAATTAAAGTTGTCTGGAAGAGAGCTGGACTCTATCTTCACCTCATCTGTATTCTTCTGTCTCTAGCCCATGACAAGGGACTTTGACCAAAACGGCTCTTCAGACAAAATCAGGTGAGCACTTTAGAGTTGCATGAGGAGGGGGCAATAAGATACAATGTAGAGGCAAATTTCACAGTTAAATAGGTGGATCAAAGCACTCTCACCTGTGCTTGTCCTGCTAGACCTCAGTGCAGCGTTCGATACTGTTGGCCATAATATTCTGTTGGAGTGATTAGAGCATGCTGTTGGTATTACAGGTACTGCACTGCAGTGGTGTGTATCATATCTATCTAATAGACAATTTGTTCATGTAAATGGAGAGTCTTCTTCATACACTGAGGTTAATTATGGAGTTCCACAGGGTTCAGTGCTAGGACCATTTCTGTTTACACTATATGTGCTTCCCTTAGGCAGTATCATCAGAAGACATAGCATACATTTTCACTGCTATGCTGATGACACGCAGCTCTATCTATCTATGAAGCCAGATAACACAGCAATTAGTTAAACTGCAGGAATGTCTTAAAGACATAAAGACCTGGATGGCTGCTAACTTTCTGCTCCTTAATTCAGATCAAACTGAGGTTATTGTACTCGGCCCTGAAAATCTTAGAAATATGGTATCTAACGAGATTCTTACTCTGGATGGCATTACCTTGGCCTCCAGTAACACTGTGAGGAACCTTGGAGTGATTTTTGACCAGGACATGTCCTTCAATGCACATATTAAACAAATATGTAGGACTGCTTTCTTCCATTTGAGCAGCATCGCTAAAATTAGAAATATCCTGTCTCAGAGTGATGCTGAAAAACTAGTTCATGCATTTATTACTTCCAGGCTGGACTACTGTAATTCATTATTATCAGGAAGTCCTAAAAACTCCCCGAAAAGCCTTCAATTAATCCAAAATGCTGCAAAATGCAAGAGTACTGACAAAAAATGGTACCTGTAATTATTTTGTGGATCTTTTGCAGCAATCAGTGCCAACAAGCGATCACTGAACTTCACAATAAGGTGTCTGTATTTGCCAACAGGTGGGGTGCTGTCTCCACCCTGCAGTTTCAGATCTTTTCATAGATGTTCAGTAGGATTAAGATCTGGGATCATGAAGGGCCATTCATTTCCTCTGGTATATGTTCACTGTGGTACACACAGTGATATCAAACTACAGTTGCATGTTTTTTCCTTTAAACTGGCGGAACGGAATGAAAACCCTGAAGGGACTTGTGATACTAGTTAAGCTTAAACACTATCTTTGAAATATGCTTATAATGCAAGGACTGATGGTCTCTTTACGACCAACAAATTAGTTCAAAGTATTTTAGCATATCTCTGTAAAATCAACAAATCCATTCTTTTCACATTTTTATTGGTTCACTCTTTCACATACTAAAGCCATGCAAGTACACTGGGCGGTTGCTTTTAACAGAATCATTTGATGATTCTGATGAAATGAAGTATTGTTTCAATGAGCTGTGGCACCAATAAAACTGTCCACATCTGTAAGCTATGTGACACCAACAAAAATTAACACATGAAAATCTAAAAATTAACTGATAAAGGAAATAACTTCTCCACTTTTTTGTTGAGTGACTTTTGTTGTTGTCATTATGTTTGTTTAAACAGATTCTTGCTTTAGCAGTGAGAGGAGTCAGGTAGGGCTCCATCAGGAAGAGGGCCCCAGAGGTCCTATCCCCCCACCCACTTCCCTGGGGCTTGAACATCAGTGGATTTTCACTTAAGCAAAGCCTCATCAAGTTCCTGCAAACAGCACCACACACACACTATCATGTATGGAGCAGAGTGTGGATGCTGTGTCTACCGCGATCATTGCATTTCTACCATCTGGTGCAAGCTTCATCTGTCTCACTGTGTTCTCCTAAAGGCCAAGACAGCAGGACAGTGAAATCAATCCCACTTATAGGTGCCAGAAATCAGTGGATATGAGATTAATGGTGGTAATCAGGTTATACAGTAGTTGTCTTCTCAGCAGGTGGGAAACATCTCTCTTTATTTGTTTATGTACATGTGTGTAACAGAAATCTATTCTTCCTGTACAGCTCAGGTTTAAGGCACATTGTTGATCTAATCTAAAGAAGATCAGTGCCTTTTTAGAGTCAGTGAAAATACTGACATAGGTGATGTCTTGGTCAAGTGTTAATGGGAAAATTCTGGACATTTCCACACCACCATCTTCTAAGCTTTGATGCTATGTGTGCAGCAGCAAACGTCCAATTAGTACCGACCGGAAGGTTGGAGGTTCGATCGCTGCCTGATCCGGTCTGTATCTCAAAGTATCCTTGGACACGATACTGAACCCCAAACTGCTCTTTCATTAGTCCATCAGAGTATGAATGTTAGATAGAAAGAACTTAGGTACAGAAAAGTGCTTGTATGAATGGGTGAATGAGGCATGATGTATAAAGTGCTTGAGTAGAAAAGTGCTATTTAAGAACAGGGATGTGCAAGAATTTGCTAGACACGCTTTTCTTTTTCCCAAACTAAAAATGTTATTTCAAATTTGGCAGCCTGTGTGTCAAAGAGACTGAAGAGTAACTAAAGGGCAAAGTCCAGGAATACAGCCAAACTCAGGAGATCAGTTAGGAGCACAACTGAGCAAAGGTGATTCAAAAAAATGGAGAGAAACTCTGCCATGCAGTGACATGCTGAGCAGACTGGTTTACAGCCACAAGAGAGACTCAGCATTAACAGGTCATAAAATCTTCAGGGAGCAAAGCTCTCAGAGAAACTATAATGCAATCCACAGATACAATACAGTCAATAAACTCCAAGTGAAATGTTAAACAGTAGGAGTGCATGGATAGCTTTTGTACAGTTCTTTCTTCGTATCCTTTTTTCCCCCCATTCTAAAGCCTTGTAGCTCTCTTCACGACAACACAGACACAGGTCAGTTCTTTGAAACGGGCGTTTATTACTTGGGCTTTCTCTCCTCAGCTTCACCATCACCAGTACGCCGATACGCCATTACGCCGTGAGAACTGGTCACAAGTAAACAGTACAAACCAATTAGCAACTTTACAACAGTACACATATTAAGTCCAAACACAAATAAAAACATTTCTCAAATGACAAATACCTCGTTGGCTGCTTGTCCTGAAAAGAGGTCCTTAAGTCTTTGTGTTACCTTTTCTTTTAGTAAACCTTTAGCTTAAAATCGCTTCATGAGAGACATCTGCTCCCTCGCAGTCCATGAAAAGTCTCGTGTACTCTCGTTAAGGGGTATTCTCACGAGACACTAGCTTTTACACTTTACACATGTACATTTCAAATAAAGACATTGTAACACAAACTATATATATATATTCATGAAATTATGTAACTTATTATAAATCAGTCATCTACATCATGAAATCTACACAGAACATTCTAACAGCATTTACAAGCCTCTTCAGAGGCTTTGCAATTTGTCAAACAGCAGCTGGTAAAAAGGCTTTTGCAGTGAGGCAGGGAGCCTGTTCAAACCAGATTA
Organism: Oreochromis niloticus; assembly: GCF_001858045.2. Classification (NCBI taxonomy): domain Eukaryota; kingdom Metazoa; phylum Chordata; class Actinopteri; order Cichliformes; family Cichlidae; genus Oreochromis; species Oreochromis niloticus. The sequence continues at coordinate 6,919 of NW_020329208.1, read as the reverse complement.
TGCTTGATTTGATGACTGCAGAGAACTTGGGGCTGACAGCTCAGATTAGGATCGGTTCTCCCTTGAAAAGGCATTAGTGTGTTCTGTCATGGCAGGATTTCTGTTCAATGTGCACAGACAGTTAGTTAGGGCACCAAAGACACCTTAACCTGAGGAATCATTACGTGACAGCCAAAGCATCTGAGCAGTCTTATTCCTTCATCTGAACCAAATTACTCAGATTCATAGACGTCGTGCACAGCAGACCTGCAATACAACAATGAATAACAGGAGTTACGCCTGCGTTTGACAGGTCAAAATGTCACAGGGAGCATTTCAGTTAACTTTCATTCCCAGAAATCACTTCATGCATAATTAACAACAGCGTTTGAGTAATGAAAGCACTTAAATGAGCCTTTCCTTACCATATTCCACTTTGCCACCAAGTTTTATGATGAGAAGGGTTTTTTCTACTTCTATTGCTTTTTTTATATCGTTATTATTATTTCTTTTGTAATTTGTGCTTGTTTTTTGTTTTTGTTAAGATTTTCAGCTTTGTGGCATTTTTTCCCATTTCTGTTGTGTTTGATTCAACTTCCGTTACGTTTTGCATGCTTTTGCAGCTTTTTCTATTGACGGGTGTTTTCTTCAGGGACACTATATCACCATTATCTTTAAAACTGCATTTGAAACTTAATGCTGAGTTTTTACCTTCTGCAGTTGAAGTTATCTAAAGCAACTGTGTGTGGGTGCAGCTGAAAAAACTTCTTCTTTTGGTAAATAAAACAGAAATTCTGAAATCCTCTACTGCATATATGAAACATAATAAAAGAAACCAAAGCTAAACTCTAAAAGATTATTTATTTCAGCTTGTTTACATCCACACCTTACAGCTTTTTATGGGTTGATAGTTTTCCTGATCCAATCTGCATACTGAGGATCACAGAGGTCCATGAAGGCAGCCGGTGCTCTGCATACAAAGTCTGGATCTCCCACAAAAGAAGAGACCCCATAAATCCTGCCATTATGAACCACTCCTCCACCAGAGTCTCCCTGCAAGATGGAAATACAGTTTCCCAGTTTAATGAAATCTTTCTGTATTTGAATGGTTAATAAATACAGCTGTGAGCTGAGGGATCGACATATATCTTTCCCAGGACTTTGTCCACAGAACCAGTGTTGATAGCTCTTGACTCGGTGGACCTCGGGGAATTTTTCTGTAAAATATCATTGAGCTCTGTACAGCTGACAACCTCAGTCTCTGCACAATGAAGAGAGGGTGATTCACCAGGTTCTAGAAAAATTACACCAGAAATGTGTTTTTATTTATGAATTATTTCTATTTTGAAATTTTGCATGTATTTTTTTCCTCTATCAATAATCACACAGATGGGCCTGAGCTAAAGGAGCCACCAAATCCAGATGTGATCACAATCACAGAAGGAGACACTCTACACCTGAACGGCTCCTCTGTGGGAAACCCCGGAGTGCTTTTTCCAAACAACAAGTTTACTTAGAAGCTAGACAGTTACAAGCTGCTCATCAGAATCAGAATCAAAATATATTTTAACCAGTCATTTCTTCAGCTGTCAGTAACAATAATTTTGTTGAGTTTGTAGTTTCCCATTCAGTTGCATTTGCAGTAGCATCCCACTGACAGTCTGACAAGGACCAGAGCTCCCAGTATCGTCCCAGATATTATATATGGGATGGAGTTGACTGTAGAACTGGGTTGAGGTGGGGTCGGGGGTTGGGTAAAGAAAGGAAAGGAGAATCATTTATACCAGGCAAATTAAAAACACCAAAACACTCACAATGAACTTAATTTGTGAAGTAATATTGTGATTGAACTTCAGTGACTCGTTTTCCAGGAAGTATCTGACAACACTCACCTTGTACATCAATGTTAAACTCCTTGGTGACAGTCCCTACTGTGTTGCTCACAGTGCAGATATACTGTCCTTCATGCTCAAAGCCGACAGATTAATAGTGAGAACGCTGCCACTGTAGGAAGGACTATTTGTTGGAAGTGTCCAGGTGTATGAGGGGCTGGGGTTTCCCACAGAGGAGCAGTTCAGGTGTAGAGTGTCTCCTTCTGTGATTGTGATCACATCTGGATTTGGTGGCTCCTTTAGCTCAGGCCCATCTGTGTGATTACTGATAGAGATTAAAAATACGAAGCAAAATTTCAGCAAAATCAAAATAATTTATAAATTAAAACACATTTCTGGTGTAATATACAACAGAAAGTACTGTCGACAGTTCAGCCCACTGTACTTTATTTCACTTTGTGCTGCTATACTCTGTTGTCAGTTTGTCCACTTCATGATGTTAACTGCTCTACTTACTTTACAGGTTGATGCTCGCCACACTAAACATCTGACATAAAGTTTAAATTACACGTAGCATGACAGTAAGAGGTCAGTCTGACAGTTCAGAGAAGTAAGAGAATTGTTCAACCCATATGACACTGAAAGGAGACAATCATGATTAATTCTTCTGGAGTGGCTTTAAATACACTTATTCTTTTATTGCATATTTGTGACTCTGTATTGATTCCACATTTAAACAAATAGTAAAGCCGACCTTTATCATTTAGGATTTAAACACAATTACTATTATTATTTTTAATGTTCACAACAAAGTTTACTTCTATTCTGGCTTTCCACAAACTTCTGAGGGAAACATTTTACTGGTAAACAGCTAAATCCTCCACTATGTTCATCAGCTTGTGTCAGTCAGCAGTTTGTTGATGATGCTATTTAGAGCCTGTTCATTAACAGTGATGAGAGCTATGAGGAAGAATCAAACACTATTTCTTTACTGTTTCGATTCTTCCTCAAAGCGCTCACGAGGACACAAAACCAAACCAGTGACATGAATCATGCTCAAAATGTCAAACTCTGAGAAACAGATCAAAGAACGTCTTTATTTCTCTCAGACTCACAGTGAACTATAGCAGGGAGTTTTTCTGATGTCACCACTGGAGGGCGCTGTGATCCAGCTGGTCCCAGCTCCAGCTTGGCTTCACACCAGTACTGGGCTCCATCACCTCTCTTACTGGGAGTGATGTTCAGAGTAAAGGTCTCATTCACTGGTTTCTTCTGTTCACTGTTGGACTGTAGGTGACCCAGTGCTGTGTTTCCTCTGTAGAAGGTCACAGTGAGGCTCTGAACAGGAGCTACGTTCTGTACGCTACACTGCAGGGTGTACTGCTGATTCTCAAACATCATCCCAGTGTGGTTTACAAAGCTGATGGAGACACTTTCTGGAGGCTCTGAGGAGACAGGGAAAGAAAGAGTAACACAGGTAGATGTTAGTCAGTAACCTCTGAGCTCACGAATCCGTCTGTGTATTTACACAAAGAGGTCAAATTTTGTCTGATTGTAAACAGCCTTGAAAGTTAAATGTTGCTACCAGGGGCGTCATAGTGGAGGCAAAAGTGATGCTCAGATAAAGACACCCAAGGAGCCGAAGGAGGCAGCCGCAGGTCTCTCTCTTAAGGATGTAACACAAGAGAGCTCATGCAGTGGCAATTAAACGTTATTAAAACAGCAAATCGCTTTTATCGGTGTGGTTGGTTTAAGGTTGATTTAAAAAATTGCATTCGTTCTAAACAGAGGAGAGTTTCAGCTTTTTTCATTATATATATAACACACAAAAAACGAAGATGTCATTTTCATTGTAGAAAATCAGCGCAGTTAGAAGTAAACTGTGTGTCGGAAACATTAATAGATCAGTTCGCCCGCTTGTTTGAAATATTATGAGTAAGCCACAGGACCACAGGCAATAATCTCGGAGTGGGCAAAAAGACGTGACAGAGGCGGATGGAAGTGAAGAGAGCGTGGAAAATAAAGGTTTTCTACCACAGAGAAGAGCTTTGCGTAAGTGGTGAAATGGTTTCGGGCCTATTTTCAAACATTAAAGGGGAGAGTCGGGCCATGACGTCAGAAAACTCTGGAAGCCCTTCTTTGTGGGCGTTACGTATTTTCAGTCAGCCAATAGGGAACGTTGTTGTGGCGGGGCCGGTTTCAACAATGAAAGGCAAGAGAACCAGGCCGTGACGTCACAGTCAACTCAAGTCCATAAATAGCAGGTGAACCCCGCACTGGACCAGCACGTTTCTTACTTATAGTCACGAGCGATTCACTGGATGAGATTTTGTTCTGCTACCCTCAGTCATATCTGAATGTCTGATTCATTGTAACACCGTAGCTTAACTGTCAAAACTGAGCGATCACAAACCAAAACCAGGATTAGTGTGCACTCTGCCAAAGAGTACACTGGGCGACCTGCAGGTCGAGGAGGAAGAAAATAAAGTCCTGGAAGAGCAGAAAGTGATGAAGGACACAAAAGAAATGCAGGAAAAAGTGGACGAGCAGACAGAACAATTAGCCGAGGCTAAGACAGAGACAAAAGACACGGCAACCCCAGATTCCTCCTCAAAGTTGTGTGTCGACAAAGTTGAGAAGACCATGGTAGAGGACGCAAAGAAACAAACTGAACAGGACAAAGAAATGTTAGAAGAAGTGCAGTTTGTATTCAAAGATGAGACCAACCAGGCTGAAATATCAGCACTGGAAAAGACACTGAAGCTGCAGAAAAAGGTGCGCGTCAGCTGGGTTATTCAGTTGGTGGTTTTACTGGCCAAAGAAAAAGTCTCCTCCAAATACAAGATCTTCACAGAGCGCCTCACTCCTGACTGCATCAGCCATCGTCTGATTGAGAAAATCTGGCCTGAAGTTGAGGAGAAACACTTGAATTTATCCCACGACAGCATTTTTAATGTGGGCAAGGCCATCCTCAAGGATCTTTGCGAAACACACAAGTGCAAAGAAAACCTTTTGATTTTTAATCTGAGGGAACAGCTTGACAATATTACCGTCTCAATCTTCATCAAACACCTGTTGGCATTACCAGCAAGAGTACTGAGTGTCTCTAAAGACAGGGAAGAATACCAGGAAGTTGTAAAGAATGTGACCAAAGATCTGGTAATGCACGCCATGAGCGAAGGAAATGAGACGATGACAATGAATCCAGTAGCATCAGAGTTTATTGTAGAGAGGCTTTTCCAGAAGATCTGGAACAAAATTTTGTCAAAAAAGTACAAAATGTCCTTGGAGAAATTGAACTACTCGCCCTCAGTATACAATGAACTCCATGACAGGTGGGACTCTCCAATACTCTTAATGTGGTCAAGAAACCCAGAGATGGATGAAGCAATCGTCAGCAGCTTCAAAAAACATGCAAAACTGAGGAGCCAAAATGTCATCGTTAGGGCTTTCTCATGTGCACGCTAAAATCTAACTGACACGTGCATGTGATTATGCAAGAAAACTCTTAAATTGGCTTCAAATATTCATTTCAATTGGGCTTTCTAAATTTAATTTTAAAACCAGAGTGGTTAAAAATAACTACTCTTCTTCTCCCAACTTCCTTCCCTCATCACCAACTGGCCGAGGCAGATGGCCACCCCATCCCAGAGCCTGGGTCTGCCGGAGGTTCTCTCTTTTAAAAGTGAGTTTTTCCTTCCCACTGTCGCCAAGTGCTTGCTCTAGGGGTTGGAGTCTTTGTGCGTTATTGTAGAACAACCTTACAATATAAAACCATGAGGGAAGTGTTGTTGGGATTTGGTGCTGTTTCTTAACTCAAAATGTCCAATTACAACAGGACATTTTGAATTTAAAAAAACAGCACCAACCACAAATAAAAAAAAAAAAAAAAAAAAAAAAAAAAACTTTGAATTGTGCTTTGTTTCATTTACTGTTTAAGAAGTTCGTTCTTCCTGCAACTTTTAAACACAACAAACAACAAATAGCTGAGCTGTTGGATTACTAAGTGCTGCCAAGAATACAAACAAGCAGTCCTCACACACATTTGAGAAAACTGAGACCTTTGAATCTTTATAGCTTACTGAATATTTATCTCTTTACTCTGTCTGTATTTGTCCACTTTTTTCTTTTCTATTTGTATTATTTTCATTTGAAAGACATTCAAAGCTATTTGGAGACATGCAGAGTTCCTTAAAGCGAACCTAATATAATTAACACGAGTTGTTTAACTGAGGTAATCACTCTTTCCCCCACAGTCCTACGATTTTTCCCTTTTTCTGTAAAGCAATGTAAATACATTTTAATACTTTTAATACTTTTAATATTCATACAGGAATAAACTACAAACAAAACACAGTCACAAATATAGGCCATAAATATACAGACACCATATTTACATACACATTTAGTACAAATACAATGTTTAAAAGGAGTCTGATTCTTCATGTGATAAATATTTGGCTTCGATGTCCAGGAATTTTCCACTGTGAGATTAATGGTGTTGAAATTCTCCCAATTCTTTCACCTTGGGCTGAAGGAAGGACAATTAAGGACGTATAAATGCTCAATCAACAATCACTTTAATTCATACACTTCTTATTATTCCAACAAACACTTTTGAGCATTAACCATCCGAGGGGAGATGAGGCAGGAGGGTGTCGCCTGATCTCCATGTGTCTGAGCATTCTCTCACATTCTTATAGCTTCAGCCCCCCCCAAAGTCATAAACCTAAACATCCACTTTCTTTCTCTCTCTCAGTGAGCCTAAGTTCTGACCTTAGCTTCCTGTGCAGTCTGTTCTGTTCTTTTCAAATCAGACAAATAAGGCCATGATTCTCTGAAAACAGTATTTCTTATAACGCAGCAGTATCATGCATCATAAAAACAATATCATTCATTCACAATAAGTCAGCAGTCTAATGTAGTACAATCAGTCTAATAAATTTAATAGTTATCCCTTCTTCTAAGTCAGGAGAATAATGCAACCTAAAACTACATAATGATTTCACAATCTTTAATTAGGGGTATAACGTGGCATAAGATGATATAAATATCTCACAATGGAAAGTGTACATTGCACATAGTGACAATGAATGACGGACCCGACC
>NW_020329207.1:0-42510 GCF_001858045.2 Oreochromis niloticus | reverse complement strand
CCCCCCCCCCTAAAATCTTTGCTAGATCCGCCCTGCACAGTTACAGCTGTCAGCTACACAAAAAAAGGAGCTTGGTTTTTGTCTCTCAGAAACAACTCATAACTTCCCTTCAACTCATTCATGTCACCTAAAGTGTAAACCTGTTTCTCCATCACCAGTTCAGCTCTGATGATTCAGTAAGACATCTCCTGATTTCATCTTCATGCTCCAGCAAACATCAGCTGATACTAGAAATTAAAATCAAAAGAATTCTAACAACAGCTGATCAAGCTTAAACGTGCTGCTGTTGTTTAGCGCGATAAATAAGAGCGAACAGCCGATCATTGATCAGTTTCATGATTGACGTTTCAACACGCGAGAGAATGACAGGGGAGGCTTCTTAACGACAGAATAAATCATAATGTTTTCTCTGAATGTGGGACGATTCCGTTTGTACGGCACGGCAACTCTATGAACTAACCCTAATGAATAAAATAAAGTCCAACGTCAGTAACTTAGTGCGCACACAGCTGTATATAAACTCCCGTGGCATTACGATTGTAAAAGGTCAACGAATAAATTACACCTAAACTCGGTTTATATCTGACCCAAATAGAGAGCGACCGGGTGCTGACACGAGTTTCACCCGCTCAATATAAGCCAAGCCTGGTGCTTTTTCACGAAGGGTTGCTAGCGGCGCGAGCTAACTATGCTAGCGGCGCTAGCTAGCTAGCCGGCTATCAGCAACACATAAGAGAACTGCTGCTAAATAAACTACACCTAAACTCGGTTTATCTGACCCAAATAGAGAGCGACCGGGTGCTGACACGAGTTTCACCCGCCTCAATATAAGCCAAGCCTGGTGCTTTTTCACCAAGGGTTGCTAGCGGCGCGAGCTAACTATGCTAGCGGCGCTAGCTAGCTAGCCAGCTAGCCGCTATCAGCAACATAAGAGAACTGCTGCTAAATAAACTACACCTAAACTCGGTTTATATCTGACCCAAATAGAGTGCAGTTCATAACTTCTTACCTGAAATTCAGTTCACCTCACGCTCCTGCCTTCGCTTTCCCTGATCCATGATTGACCACCGCGTTAGCAATCGCCTGCCCGCCTCATATGTCTCGTTGGCGGCATGTCCTTTCTGTCACACACCGGTGGGTAGCTGCCCTCTGTTGTAGCTCCACCACAAACAACTCAGTTATTTTTCCACATCGACCAGCATCATCGGCCCATATAAACGAAAAATAAGTCCAGCTAAGACACAGACCCTTGCCGAGCGATCAGGCGATTAAACAAATTTTAGCCACCTCACTATCAGCCAAGCCTGGGTGGTTTTTCACGAAGGGGCGCTAGCTAGCTAAACTAGCGGCTTAGCTAGCTAGCCGTTATCAGCAACACTTAAGAGAATTGTCGCTAATATGGATGTCTTGATAAAACGAGCAGATATTTGAAGTTTACACACCTACATTCTCGCCTGAAAATATCTTAAAAGTGTATTTTGTGACCTAGAAACACGAATAAAAGACATATAAAACGAAGTGGTGTCGCATTGTTTAACTCGGCAGAGGGGTGCTATGAATATGGGATATGGAGTTTTGTAACAAGCATACAGATTTTCAGCCGTACTACTCCCGGTATACCACTAGAGAGAGCCAACCCCACCAAATAAAGTCTGTTTCTATGGAAATTGGCCTAAATTTGCACTAAAATCTAAATATTTCAAAAACTATAAAAGTCATAACACCAAAAGTGTATACCATACTAGTCCAGCTCCAGCCGCACAAAATGATCTAACATATGTAACCCTATTTCAAAACTGTTTGGCAGAGAAGCGCGGGAAAATTTTCACTAAAATATTAATATTTAAAAAACTATAATAGTTATAACACCAAAAGTCATAGCACACATTCCTGATCCAGCCGCACAAAATGAGGTAACATATATGAAGCTTGTCTCAAAACTGCGAGGCGAGTTTCGCTGCAAAATTTCAGGCGAAACTGAAGAATATAACTAGAAAGCGAAAATTTCAGAAGAAATTTTATGTTGCCTATGCCGCTGCTAATCACTGTAGTTTGCCATTCATACGGCTACAGAGAGCAAAACTCAGAAGAGCAGCCATTCTCCACCATGAACTATGGTAAAAACAAACACCGCTCACGCTTCACAGATGACAGCTTACAGTTTTGTGTAAAGATGAAGTTACTTTGTACAGCGCCGATTTGCAGACGCTGTGCACACAGGTTCATGAGCAGAAGTCCCATTGTACCACGGCAGACCGACAATGTTTGCATGAACACACTTTGAAGCATTACATTATAGACCACTTTTCACACATGCATTCACTTTTTGTTTTTTGTTATTTTTACACAGTGTTCTGAATTATGAACAATGGTCTACAGCAGGGGTGGGCAATTCCAGGCCCCGAGGGCCGGTGTCCTGCAGGTTTTAGATCTCACCTTGGGTCAACACACCTGAATCACATGATTAGTTCGTTATCAGGCCTTTGGAGAACAGGACATGTTGAGGAGCTAATTTAGCCATTTAAATCAGCTGTGTTGGTTCAAGGACACATCTAAAACCTGCAGGGACACCGGCCCTCGGGGCCTGGAATTGCCCACCCCTGGTCTACAGCCAATCCTGTGTATTATTATACAAACTTTGGTTGTGAGATTCAGATAACTATTTAATAAAAGCTAAATATTTATATGAGAGTAAGAAAGAAAAGTATATCTTTGTGTCCACCTTTCTCTGTTAATGCCCCCCTAAAAGCTTTGCTAGATCCGCCCCTGCACAGTTACCAGCTGTCAGCTACACAAAAAGGAGCTTGGTCTTTGTCTCTCAGAAACAACTCATAACTTCCTTCAACTCATTCATGTCACCTAAAGTGTAAACCTGTTTCTCCATCACCAGTTCAGCTCTGATGATTCAGTAAGGACATCTCCTGATTTCATCTTCATGCTCCAGCAAACATCAGCTGATACTAGAAATTAAAATCAAAAGAATTCTAACAACAGCTGATCAAGCTTAAACGTGCTGCTGTTGTTTAGCGCGATAAATAAGAGCGAACAGCCGATCATTGATCAGTTTCATGATTGACGTTTCAACACGCGAGAGAATGACAGGGGAGGCTTCGTAACGACAGAATAAATCATAATGTTTTCTCTGAATGTGGGACGATTCCGTTTGTACAGCACGGCAACTCTATGAACTAACCCTAATGAATAAAATAAAGTCCAACGTCAGTAACTTAGTGCGCACACAGCTGTATATAAACTCCCGTGGCATTACGATTGTAAAAGGTCAACGAAAATAAATTACACCTAAACTCGGTTTATATCTGACCCAAATAGAGAGCGACCGGGTGCTGACACGAGTTTCACCCGCCTCAATATAAGCCAAGCCTGGGTGCTTTTTCACGAAGGGTTGCTAGCGGCGCGAGCTAACTATGCTAGCGGCGCTAGCTAGCTAGCCGGCTATCAGCAACACATAAGAGAACTGCTGCTAAATAAACTACACCTAAACTCGGTTTATATCTGACCCAAATAGAGAGCGACCGGGTGCTGACACGAGTTTCACCCGCCTCAATATAAGCCAAGCCTGGGTGCTTTTTCACCAAGGGTTGCTAGCGGCGCTAGCTAACTATGCTAGCGGCGCTAGCTAGCTAGCCGGCTATCAGCAACACATAAGAGAACTGCTGCTAAATAACTCACTAAACTCGGTTTATATCTGACCAAATAGAGTGCAGGTCATAACTTCTTACCTGAAATTCAGTTCACCTCACGCTCCTGCCTTCGCTTTCCCTGATCCACGATTGACCTCCGCGTTAGCAAACACGGTCGATCGGCGGTAGCCTCACCGCCTTTTATGTCTCGTTCGCGGCATGTCTTTCTGTCACACACCGGTGGATAGCTGCCCTCTGTTGTAGCTCCACCCAAACAACTCAGTTATTTTTTCCACATCGACATCAGCTGATACTAGAATTAGAAGCAAATGAATTCTAACAACAGCTGATCAAGCTTAAACGTGCAGCTGTTGTTTAGGCGATAAACAAACAAGAGCGAAAAGCCGATCATTGATCAGTTTCATGATTGAGTTGCAACAGGCAGAGAATGACAGGGGAGGCTTCGTAACGACAGAATAAATCGTATATTTCTGTGAATGTGGCACGATTCCGTTTGTACGGCAACTCTACGAACTAACCATTATGATAAAATAAAGTCCAACGTCAGTAACTTAGCGCGCACACAGCTGTATATAAATCCCGTCGTGCTAGCTAGCGAAGAGAGAGAGTCCCTCGCTATCCATTTGCAGCCAAGTGCGGCAGCTAGCTAGGTAGCCGGCTAGCTGTCAGCAGGACCGACGTAGTCAGAGCACTGTCGCTAAATATGGGATGTCTTGATAACAAGCAGATATTTGAAGTTTACACACCTACATTCTCGCCTGAAAATATCTTAAAAGCTTATTTTGTGACCTAGAAACACGAATAAAGACATATAAAACGAAGTGGTGGCCGCCATTGTTCACTCTGTGAGGCGTGCTATGAATTGTGGGATATGAGTTTTCACCAAGCATTACCGTACTTTTGAATGATTGCGCAACCTTAAAATTCCAATGGCTCCTGAAGCAGCGACGCTGTGCGCACCGTTGAAATTGTCATCATTACGGTAATCCAATAAGGGTAGACAGGCTGTACCACTCCCGCATACCACTAGAGAGAGCCAACACACAAATGAGTCTGTTTATTGCGGCCAAAGATGAATTGGCCCAAATTTGCACTAAATCTAAATATTTCAAAAACTATAAAGTTATAAACACAAAGTCAGACCATACTAGTCCAGCTTCAGCCGCACAAAATGATGTAACATATGTAACCTATGTCAAAGCTGTTTGCAGAGGAGCGCGGGAAAATTTTCACTAAAATATTAATATTTAAAAACTATAAATTCATAAACACCAAAGTCATAGCACACCATTCCAGATCCAGCCGCACAAATGAGGTAACATATAGAAGCTTGTCTCAAAACTGCGGGTTCGAGATACACTGCAAAATTTCAGGCGGAAAAAGGAAAATAATAATAATAATAAGAATAATAAATCCGAGGAATAGTAATATGTGTGCCTCTTGGCATAGGCACACATAATAATAATAAATCCGACGATAGTAATATTGTGCCTCTTTCATAGCACACATAAATATAATATAAATCGACGAATAGTATATGTGTGCCTCTTGTCATAGCACACATAATAATAAGAATAATAAATCCGACGAATAGTAATATGTGTGCCTCTTGGCATAGGCACACATAATAATAATAATAAGAATAATAATCCGAGGATAGTTAATATGTGTGCTCTTGTCATAGGCACACATAATAAGATATAAATCCGACGAATAGTAATATGTGTGCTCTTGGCATAGGCACACATAATAATAAATCCGACGAATAGTAATATGTGTGCCTCTTGCATAGGCACACATAATAATAAATCCGACGAATAGTAATATGTGTGCCTCTTGGCATAGGCAACATAATGATATAGTGAACTGATTGTAGTCTATTGCTTTTACATTAGGTATAGCCTGTGGCTGAGGGATCAGAGGTGAGGTAAAAACACATAAAAGAAGAAAAGTAAATTTAACAAATCAGTGATCTGTGAATTCATACTTTTCTTTTTGTCTTTAAATTCAGGTGCTTTACACTTGTCCTCTTCCAGCATTCAGCACTTCAGACACTCAACGTCCAAGATGGAGCTAACACCCCAGCCAGAAGACAGCCTGACCCCGACCAACCAATGAGAAGGATGGATGACCAGTGAAAAACTGGAGAGTGGTGCTGTTGCTCCAACTATGTAAGTTATCACTCACATTGACAACAACTGTCTTGAAGACTAAATTTTTCCGAATAGTTGGTATAAATCATCGTCCTCTGTCAGCAGCACTGTAGGTTTAGTTTATTTATATTTTTCATGTGTATATGTTGAGTTTAAATTGCATTTTAACAACATGCTGCAGCTACCAACAATGAAAATGCTGTTTTGTGTTAAATGATGTCTTTCTTGTGTTATTGCTTTGCAGGGCAGCTGAGAGTGGACAGAGCTGCACAGAGGACCAAGATCCACTCTCAGCACTTCATACCTGATTGGCCACAGCACCACCCCTCCTCAACCTGGGTGAGGAGGGACCTGACCCCACCTCCACAGAGGGAGTTGTGAACATGCACTTCTGTGTCGGTGGGTTTAGGACTCCTCAACACCACGGATGAAGACTGTCACTGGAATGTCTCCTTGCATCAGCAGGACATAAGCATTTGTACAATATTGCAGTTTGTGATGTTTTATACATGTTTTTATTGCTTCATTTCAAACTAGGAGATATAAAATAAACCAGTTTCATAATATTTTCTGTGTATTTAGTTGTTTCTTAATAAGTTATTCAGAACTCATTGCAACCTGTCAGCTTTTTATTGAGGATGTAGAAAGTTGCTGGTGGCCCGAGTGTGTACAGTGGGGTGTTGTGTTTGTCACATGGTGAAAGTGACCTCATGGGGAGCAAAAAGAACAACTGAACAATTTGGGGATCACAGACTTTTGTAATCCTTAAAAATGAAGAAAATTGTTCTGTGTGAAGTAAAAGCTCAAATATAACCATCCTGACACTGACACAATGATCCAGAGAGGAGGAACAGGAAGAGTTAGCCCGCCAAGCAGGGGTGTGCGTGTCCGTGTTCCCCTGGTTATGGGAGACGCTGCACCCCTCATCAGTGACTTTCTCGTCTCCACTCTCCGACTCCGCCCGCAGCAGCAGCTGCCGGTGTGCGTGAATCGTCGCAGAGCCATGCTGTGGCATTGTTACCCGCCGCCTCACGAGCCAGAAGCAGTCAGAGTCGGAACAGTGAGGCTCGCCGCCGACACACCGTCGGTTCACGCTTCGTCGGCTTCCGCTTCTTCGCCACCGCTGACTGCACTACGCGGCGCACGGAGATGCCTATGACTTCGGTGAGGAAGAGCGGCAGCAGTGTTACGGGCGTATCGCGAGGGGAGCTCCGTGGAGCCCTGGCTCATCTCCGAGGAGGAGCTCTTGCCTGCCGTCCCGCCTCGGACCGGAGAACCAAGTTTTGTCCACGGCCGCTTCAAAGAGGAAGCGGCGTTTACGCCGCCGTCGCGCATTGCTACGGCCTGTCTTGCCCTCCACTGAGCAACACGAGGATGCTGTGGAGGGCATGGATTTCGACCTCGAGGAGCGGCAGCGCACCGCATGCGCGCAACTAGAGGAAGAGCACCGGTGGGAGCCGTGGCTCGCTCCTAACTATGAAGAGATTTCCGCGAACTCGCCTGGCTCTCGGGGTCCCCTGAGCTTCCAGGAACTCTCACCTACTGCTCCGTCATCACCCAGTTCCCCAGCCTCTGCGACCCACCTGGCGCGCATGAGGCGCCGCTGTCTGGTTTGTCGGAAACGACAATCAAGAAGAGACGACGTGCGCGTCGCCGTCGCCGCTGCGCAACGACCGGAGGTGAGTGAATGCAGTCTCTTATCATCAGCCCCCGTTGAAACTTTAGAAGATGAACTAGATTCAAAACTTCAGATTCAAGGTCAAGGTTAAAAGAGACTCATAGCGTGAAGATGGCTGACTCTAGTACTGAGAATGGTATGGTCAGTTCGTCTGGCTTCTATGACAAGGAGTAAGACCTACACAGACTGTGAATCCCAGCACTGGAGAGTTTCAGCCTGTGTTCTTGTCTCCTCCACTCGAACAGGAGTTTGACTGTCCAGCCCTAAGCCGACCGGGGAGTCCCCTGTTTCGTGTGTTTCTGGTAGCGAAAATGGACTGTTTCAGAATCAGCCAGTGCTAACTTTAGGCTGAGTAATGCACCGCTAACGAGCCACAGCCAGAGATTTTGTTTCAAAATAATCATGGACAAACCTAGTAACCTTGTAGGGACTCTGACACTACACTTAGTTAGAAAAGACTTCCACAGACCTTAATGTTAATTGTGTGGGAGTGGGGTAGAAGTGTTTCTTCTGTGTCATGTAGTGTGCCTGGGGTTCCATCACAGACTGAGTTATCCGTGGCTAACGCCTCCTTCCTGAGTCTACTCTGCTCACCAATGAGCTACTCGAAGAAGGCCCTGTGCTTTCATATTAAGTAAGGCTATTTCAGAGGAGGCAGGTCATGACATAAAATATGAAGGAACTGAGTGTGAGATGTGTGACCATGCTTTGCCTGCTGTTCCTATATTCGATGAACTGAAGACTGAAATGCTGATCATGAACCACGTTAATCCGCCAAGACGAAAACATAAATGCAGATCATGGTACCTGGACTGTGTAATGCCACAACATGAATTCTGTCTTCCTGAAGGTAACAAACAGGGCGATTTTGAACTGTTTTGCCCCAGCACTATTGCCTCCAATCAGGAGATGGAGGCTGACATCAGGGTTAATGTGACACCGTTTTCTCCTGTTTCCGTGAACTCATCACTAGATAAGGTTTTGACCTCGAACAACGGTGTTACCACTCTTCACAGCCTGATGTGTCACCTGCTGCAGTTAAGGGTTCAAGTGCTGTTTTACCTGTGTCTGTCTCTCAACTCAATATAGCTATCACTCTGAAGCCACAGATCACTACGGGTGCGGGTTCCAGCAAATGTGTCTGTCCAACATATCACAGTCATGCTACTAACATGCCATTAGTTAGGTCCATACCGAGTATTTATGTTTGTCCAGGAGCCTCACCCTAATGGTCTAAGCCTTGTTTTTGTGGGTGAGGTGGCATTCTTGTGTTTCGTATAGCTAATCCAGCCCTCTGAGCCTTACACTGCCATTGATCAGGTCCAACAAGCTTAGGTCGACTCCTCCTGTGACTAGAGACTGGGCCATTTGCCTTTAAGCCAGTTAAAACTGATGCAGACCCTGAGAACCTAAAGCTGGCTAGCACAGAACTGGTGGTCATTAACACTGCTCACTTCATGGACTCCTGTGCTAAGATAGTAAGCTCTATAGACTGTTTTTCACCTGCTCTCTCTCCGTGTGGGATTATGGCTCAACAGCCTGTTTTTCCTCAGCCTTTACCCAGTTAGCAGCTCAGCTCCCTGTCCAGTTAGCAGCTCAAGTCCCTGTCCAGTTAGCAGCTCAGCTCCTGTCCAGTTAGCAGCTCAGTCCCTGTCCAGTTAGCGCTCAGCCCTGTCAGTAGCACCATCCTGCATCTGCTACTGGATGCCCGGGTGTGCAGCCCGGCACCCGCAGCATCCCGCTGCTTCATGCCTCGTCTGCTGGGGGCCCGAGGAGCCCGTCGGCCACCACCTGCGGCTCCATCGCCTGCAGCGTCTACGCAGTCGCCTGGTCCAGCTTCGCCTTCGCCTTGTCCCGCTCTGCTTCTGCCAAGCCACTCACCATGTCAGCTGGAGGGTCGGGGCCCGTCCAGCACCTGCCACGTCCGCAGGAGGGTCCGAGGGGCCCGTCCGGCCTTCGTGCCTGCAGCGCCACATCTGCGGCTCCCACGCCGTCGCCTGCAGCGCCACCATCTGCGGCCCCGCGCCCTCGCCTGCCTCGCCCTCGCCTGGACCTGCCTCGTCTGCTGGAGAGTCCAGCAGCCCGTCTGGCCCCCTGCCTCGTCGGGGCCGCCAAGCCACGTCCACGACCGGGCCCGCCAAGCCACGTCACGACCGGCCCCGTCTGGTCCTACCAAGCCGTCCACGGCCGGCGCCTGCCAAACCGTCAGCTGGCCGGCTCCTGAACCGCAACGCCGCTTCCTTCACGTGGCCGGCCTCCCGAACTCATGAACTGTGGGCTGTTTGTGTTGCGGCCCTCCAGGCCGGCCCTGATTATGTTTGGACTTTTGTCATGTGCTCCAGTGTTTTCCTGTCAGCTGTTTTGTTTCAGGTCTGGGCCCTCCGTCCTGGTCCCCGCCGCCCGCCCGGCTCGGTGGTCCGTTTTTTGGTTTGGGGCTGTCTGGAGCCAGCCTTGGAGGGGGGGTGGTGTCATGGTCCTGGTCATGCTACCCAGTGTTTTTGAGTTTTAGTTTATTTGGATGTTTGTTTAGGTTCATTAAGTTATTCCAGCTCATTTGTAATTATATTACCCTTGTGTTTAGTCTCTCTTGCCTTCATGTGTGTTATGTCTGTGTCTCTTATGTTGTCAAGTTCTTGTAGTTATTTCTGCCATCTTCCCTGTACTCAGTTCCCTGGTTCTGTGTCTACGTGTCATGTGTCATGTTTCATGTCTATGCAGTTAGGTTAAGTTCATGCCATGTTTCATTTTCATGTCTGTCTGCGTGTTTCCTGTTTTATTTTGGAAGAGTCTGGTGTTCTTTGTTCATTGTAGTTAGTGTTACTCTCCCTGTATTGTCATTATGTTCCATTCTAGTCAGCTGTGTTCTCATGTGTCTCCACTTCCCCTGATCTCCTCATGTGTGTATTAGTCCTCAGTCTTGCTGTGCTCGGTGTCGCGTCGTCTGTGTTCCCACCTCCATGTTCTCGCAGCCAGTCTGTACAATCATCGCCATGGTTTCTGAGTCTCCTTAGTTTATCAGTATCTGTTTCCCAGTTTCGTTTAGGTTCAGTTTAGTCATGCTGTTTCTGTTTTGTTGTGAGACCTGTCATCAGCCACAATAAAGGCTCGCTTTCAGTTTAAGTTTGCTCCGGTCTGCTCACTTGTGTTCGCACCTGGGTCCACCACACACCACGCACGGTCTGCCTCTTCAGACCGTGACATAAAATGCGTTTTCAATCTGGATTTAACACCATCACTGATGTCGATTGCCTAATGTGAAGAGGAAGATTATTCCAAAGCTTAGGAGCCAATAGAGAACGCTCGTCTCCTCTCAGTTTCAGTCATGATTTGGGACTGAGAGCACAGCTGCTCAGCTGACCGGAGCGAACGAGTGGGTACATAGGGCTTCAGCAATCAGACATATATGCAGGTGCCAGACCATTTAAGATTTAAAACCAATAAAGAACTTTAAAATGGATCCTAATTCAATTGGAGCCAGTGCAGGGAGGCCAGGACCGGAGTAATGTGCTCAGATTTCCTTTTACCAGATAAAACCGTGCAGCAGCATTCTGTACTAGTTGCAGGCGTGTCAGAGTGCCCAGTCCAACCTATTAAAGGGAGTTACAATAATCCAGCGTGAGGTTATAAAAGCGTGGATAACGGTCTCCAAGTCACGCCTGAAAGAAAGGTTAACCTTCGACAGACGCTGAGGTGATAGAATGACGATTTCACCACCCCATTCACGTGGCATCAAAGGTAGTGCAGAGTCGATTTTAACCAAGATTGGTAATCGAGCTCTTCAGGTGAGGGGTCAGACAGCAAGGTCAACATCAGGGATATCAGAGGAACGATCGGGCCAAACACAATTGCTTCCGTTTTACGTTCATTAAATTTAAAGTTTTGAGCCATTATGACTTAACATCACTAAGGCAATCAAGCAGGAGTCTAATTGGGGAGCTACCAGAATGACTGAAGGAAATAGAGCTGGCATCATCAGCATATAGATGAAATAAGTCAATAGTCACTCTGTGTGTTTGTAACAGTCGGGTTACAGTTCATCCGGCTCTTTGGGCTGGGGCTCGCCATCCAGTACTGGAAAGGATCCTCAATTCTTCTCCGGTCCTCAAACCAATCCAATCGAAATAAGCAAAGGAAAAAACCTGACATGTGAAGCAGCAAATGCTATACGGGTTTCACAGTGCTCGCGTGGGCTCACGGCCTTCAGAATTCACTAATACTCTCCGATACTTTCACCAAAAGGCTTTTACTATCTAGTTAGCTTCTTTCTCTTTGCGTCTGTATCTCTGGCGTAGCTAACTGGTACACGAGGCACACACAGATGTCCGAGCAGCGCTCACGATTGGGGTTGGTCAGACCAGTCATGATTGGTTGCCAGTGGATCTACCAAAACACTCTAAATGACAAAGTCCTGCTCCACACATTTACCACACATTATTAATAATGTTTACATGCTTTTTTTTAAAATCAGTATTTATTTATTTATTGCTTTAATCATATTTATTCCCATTGTGAATGAGTTTTTTAATCAAAGAGTATCAATATTTATGCTTTTAATCCCGTTTTTAACACTGGGTTACAATATATAAAATGGCAATGTCTAACTCTAGCTCATATAATCCTGTGATCTTCCACCATACTTCACAGTTCTGCTAAGAATGATGCATATTGACTGTATGATATGTGGTATTAACGTCTTAAACTTGATGAACCCTACAGAGCATTTATTCCTTTAATTGTACATGATAAGCAGCAAGTGCTGCCTGGGGCTGCATTTGTTCTCTAACATTTCAACAAATTGTAATTAAAGTTGTCTGGAAGAGGCTGGACTCTATCTTCACCTCATCTGTATTCTTCTGTCTCTAGCCCATGACAAGGGACTTTGACCAAACGGCTCTTCAGACAAATCAGGTGAGCACTTTAGAGTTGCATGAGGAGGGGGCAATAAGATACAATGTAGAGGCAAATTTCACAGTTAATAGGTGGATCAAAGCATCTCACCTGTGCTTGTCCTGCTAGACCTCAGTGCAGCGTTCGATACTGTTGGCCATAATATTCTGTGGAGTGATTAGGCATGCTGTTGGTATTACAGGTACTGCACTGCAGTGGTGTGTATCATATCTATCTAATAGACATTTTTCATGTAAATGGAGAGTCTTCTTCATACACTGAGGTTAATTATGGAGTTCCACAGGGTTCAGTGCTAGGACCATTTCTGTTTACACTATATGTGCTTCCTTAGGCAGTATCATCAGAAGACATAGCATACATTTCACTGCTATGCTGATGCACGCAGCTCTATCTATCTATGAAGCCAGATAACACAGCAATTAGTTAACTGCAGGAATGTCTTAAAGACATAAAGACCTGGATGGCTGCTAACTTTCTGCTCCTTATTCAGATCAAACTGAGGTTATTGTACTCGGCCCTGAAATCTTAGAATATGGTATCTAACGAGATCTTACTCTGGATGGCATTACCTTGGCCTCCAGTAACACTGTGAGGACCTTGGAGTGATTTTGACCAGACATGTCCTTCAATGCACATATTAAACAATATGTAGGACTGCTTTCTTCATTTGGCAGCATCGCTAAAATTAGAAATATCCTGTCTCAGAGTGATGCTGAAAACTAGTTCATGCATTTATTACTTCCAGGCTGGACTACTGTAATTCATTTTATCAGGAAGTCCTAAAACTCCCCGAAAAGCCTTCAATTAATCCAAAATGCTGCAAATGCAAGATACTGACAAAAATGGTACCTGTAATTTTTTGTGGATCTTTTGCAGCATCAGTGCCAACAAGCGATCACTGAACTTCACAATAAGGTGTCTGTATTTGCCAACAGGTGGGTGCTGTCTCCACCCTGCAGTTTCAGATCTTTTCATAGATGTTCAGTAGATTAAGATCTGGGATCATGAAGGGCCATTCATTTCCTCTGGTATATGTTCACTGTGGTACACACAGTGATATCAAACTACAGTTGCATGTTTTCCTTTAAACTGGCGGAACGGAATGAAAACCTGAAGGGACTTGTGATACTAGTTAAGCTTAAACACTATCTTTGAAATATGCTTATAATGCAAGGACTGATGGTCTCTTTACGACCAACAAATTAGTTCAAAGTATTTTAGCATATCTCTGTAAAATCAACAAATCCATTTTTCACATTTTTATTGGTTCACTCTTTCACATACTAAAGCCATGCAAGTACACTGGGCGGTTGCTTTAACAGAATCATTTGATGATTCTGATGAAATGAAGTATTGTTTCAATGAGCTGTGGCACCAATAAACTGTCCACATCTGTAAGCTATGTGACACCAACAAAATTAACACATGAAAATCTAAAATTAACTGATAAGGAAATAACTTCTCCACTTTTTGTTGAGTGACTTTTGTTGTTGTCATTATGTTTGTTTAAACAGATTCTTGCTTTAGCAGTGAGAGGAGTCAGGTAGGGCTCCATCAGGAAGAGGGCCCCAGAGGTCCTATCCCCCCACCCACTTCCCTGGGGCTTGAACATCAGTGGATTTTCACTTAAGCAAGCCTCATCAAGTTCCTGCAACAGCACCACACACACACTATCATGTATGGAGCAGAGTGTGGATGCTGTGTCTACCGCGATCATTGCATTTCTACCATCTGGTGCAAGCTTCATCTGTCTCACTGTGTTCTCCTAAAGGCCAAGACAGCAGGACAGTGAATCAATCCCACTTATAGGTGCCAGAAATCAGTGGATATGAGATTAATGGTGGTAATCAGGTTATACAGTAGTTGTCTTCTCAGCAGGTGGGAACATCTCTCTTTATTTGTTTATGTACATGTGTGTAACAGAAATCTATTCTTCCTGTACAGCTCAGGTTTAAGGCACATTGTTGATCTAATCTAAAGAAGATCAGTGCCTTTTTAGAGTCAGTGAAAATACTGACATAGGTGATGTCTTGGTCAAGTGTTAATGGGAAATTCTGGACATTTCCACACCACCATCTTCTAAGCTTTGATGCTATGTGTGCAGCAGCAAACGTCCAATTAGTACCGACCGGAAGGTTGGAGGTTCGATCGCTGCCTGATCCGGTCTGTATCTCAAGTTCCTTGGACACGATACTGAACCCAAACTGCTCTTTCATTAGTCCATCAGAGTATGAATGTTAGATAGAAAGAACTTAGGTACAGAAAAGTGCTTGTATGAATGGGTGAATGAGGCATGATGTATAAAGTGCTTGAGTAGAAAAGTGCTATTTAAGAACAGGGATGTGCAAGAATTTGCTAGACACGCTTTCTTTTTCCCAAACTAAAATGTTATTTCAAATTTGGCAGCCTGTGTGTCAAAGAGACTGAAGAGTAACTAAAGGGCAAAGTCCAGGAATACAGCCAAACTCAGGAGATCAGTTAGGAGCACAACTGAGCAAAGGTGATTCAAAAAAATGGAGAGAACTCTGCCATGCAGTGACATGCTGAGCAGACTGGTTTACAGCCACAAGAGAGACTCAGCATTAACAGGTCATAAAATCTTCAGGGAGCAAAGCTCTCAGAGAAACTATAATGCAATCCACAGATACAATACAGTCAATAACTCCAAGTGAAATGTTAAACAGTAGGAGTGCATGGATAGCTTTTTGTACAGTTCTTTCTTCGTATCCTTTTTCCCCCATTCTAAGCCTTGTAGCTCTCTTCACGACAACACAGACACAGGTCAGTTCTTTGAAACGGGCGTTTATTACTTGGGCTTTCTCTCCTCAGCTTCACCATCACCAGTACGCCGATACGCCATTACGCCGTGAGAACTGGTCACAAGTAAACAGTACAAACCAATTAGCAACTTTACAACAGTACACATATTAAGTCCAAACACAATAAAAACATTTCTCAAATGACAAATACCTCGTTGGCTGCTTGTCCTGAAAAGAGGTCCTTAAGTCTTTGTGTTACCTTTTCTTTTAGTAAACCTTTAGCTTAAAATCGCTTCATGAGAGACATCTGCTCCCTCGCAGTCCATGAAAAGTCTCGTGTACTCTCGTTAAGGGTATTCTCACGAGACACTAGCTTTTACACTTTACACATGTACATTTCAAATAAAGACATTGTAACACAAACTATATATATATATTCATGAAATTATGTAACTTATTATAAATCAGTCATCTACATCATGAAATCTACACAGAACATTCTAACAGCATTTACAAGCCTCTTCAGAGGCTTTGCAATTTGTCAAACAGCAGCTGGTAAAAAGGCTTTGCAGTGAGGCAGGGAGCCTGTTCAAACCAGATTATGCTTGATTTGATGACTGCAGAGAACTTGGGGCTGACAGCTCAGATTAGGATCGGTTCTCCCTTGAAAAGGCATTAGTGTGTTCTGTCATGGCAGGATTTCTGTTCAATGTGCACAGACAGTTAGTTAGGGCACCAAAGACACCTTAACCTGAGGAATCATTACGTGACAGCCAAAGCATCTGAGCAGTCTTATTCCTTCATCTGAACCAAATTACTCAGATTCATAGACGTCGTGCACAGCAGACCTGCAATACAACAATGAATAACAGGAGTTACGCCTGCGTTTGACAGGTCAAAATGTCACAGGGAGCATTTCAGTTAACTTTCATTCCCAGAAATCACTTCATGCATAATTAACAACAGCGTTTGAGTAATGAAAGCACTTAAATGAGCCTTTCCTTACCATATTCCACTTTGCCACCAAGTTTTATGATGAGAAGGGTTTTTCTACTTCTATTGCTTTTTTATATCGTTATTATTATTTCTTTTGTAATTTGTGCTTGTTTTTTGTTTTTGTTAAGATTTTCAGCTTTGTGGCATTTTTTCCCATTTCTGTTGTGTTTGATTCAACTTCCGTTACGTTTTGCATGCTTTTGCAGCTTTTTCTATTGACGGGTGTTTTCTTCAGGGACACTATATCACCATTATCTTTAAAACTGCATTTGAAACTTAATGCTGAGTTTTTACCTTCTGCAGTTGAAGTTATCTAAAGCAACTGTGTGTGGGTGCAGCTGAAAAAACTTCTTTTGGTAAATAAAACAGAAATTCTGAAATCCTCTACTGCATATATGAAACATAATAAAGAAACCAAAGCTAAACTCTAAAGATTATTATTTCAGCTTGTTTACATCCACACCTTACAGCTTTTTATGGGTTGATAGTTTTCCTGATCCAATCTGCATACTGAGGATCACAGAGGTCCATGAAGGCAGCCGGTGCTCTGCATACAAAGTCTGGATCTCCCACAAAAGAAGAGACCCCATAAATCTGCCATTATGAACCACTCCTCCACCAGAGTCTCCCTGCAAGATGGAAATACAGTTTCCCAGTTTAATGAAATCTTTCTGTATTTTGAATGGTTAATAAATACAGCTGTGAGCTGAGGGATCGACATATATCTTTCCCAGGACTTTGTCCACAGAACCAGTGTTGATAGCTCTTGACTCGGTGGACCTCGGGGAATTTTTCTGTAAAATATCATTGAGCTCTGTACAGCTGACAACCTCAGTCTCTGCACAATGAAGAGAGGGTGATTCACCAGGTTCTAGAAAAATTACACCAGAAATGTGTTTTTATTTATGAATTATTTCTATTTTGAAATTTTGCATGTATTTTTTTCCTCTATCAATAATCACACAGATGGGCCTGAGCTAAAGGAGCCACCAAATCCAGATGTGATCACAATCACAGAAGGAGACACTCTACACCTGAACGGCTCCTCTGTGGGAAACCCCGGAGTGCTTTTTCCAAACAACAAGTTTACTTAGAAGCTAGACAGTTACAAGCTGCTCATCAGAATCAGAATCAAAATATATTTAACCAGTCATTTCTTCAGCTGTCAGTAACAATAATTTTGTTGAGTTTGTAGTTTCCCATTCAGTTGCATTTGCAGTAGCATCCCACTGACAGTCTGACAAGGACCAGAGCTCCCAGTATCGTCCCAGATATTATATATGGGATGGAGTTGACTGTAGAACTGGGTTGAGGTGGGGTCGGGGGTTGGGTAAAGAAGGAAAGGAGAATCATTTATACCAGGCAAATTAAAAACACCAAAACACTCACAATGAACTTAATTTGTGAAGTAATATTGTGATTGAACTTCAGTGACTCGTTTTCCAGGAAGTATCTGACAACACTCACCTTGTACATCAATGTTAAACTCCTTGGTGACAGTCCCTACTGTGTTGCTCACAGTGCAGATATACTGTCCTTCATGCTCAAAGCCGACAGATTTAATAGTGAGAACGCTGCCACTGTAGGAAGGACTATTTGTTGGAAGTGTCCAGGTGTATGAGGGGCTGGGGTTTCCCACAGAGGAGCAGTTCAGGTGTAGAGTGTCTCCTTCTGTGATTGTGATCACATCTGGATTTGGTGGCTCCTTTAGCTCAGGCCCATCTGTGTGATTACTGATAGAGATTAAAAATACGAAGCAAAATTTCAGCAAAATCAAAATAATTTATAAATTAAAACACATTTCTGGTGTAATATACAACAGAAAGTACTGTCGACAGTTCAGCCCACTGTACTTTATTTTCACTTTGTGCTGCTATACTCTGTTGTCAGTTTGTCCACTTCATGATGTTTAACTGCTCTACTTACTTTACAGGTTGATGCTCGCCACACTAAACATCTGACATAAAGTTTAAATTACACGTAGCATGACAGTAAGAGGTCAGTCTGACAGTTCAGAGAAGTAAGAGAATTGTTCAACCCATATGACACTGAAAGGAGACAAATCATGATTAATTCTTCTGGAGTGGCTTTAAATACACTTATTCTTTTATTGCATATTTGTGACTCTGTATTGATTCCACATTTAAACAAATAGTAAAGCCGACCTTTTATCATTTAGGATTTAAACACAATTACTATTATTATTTTTTAATGTTCACAAACAAAGTTTACTTCTATTCTGGCTTTCCACAAACTTCTGAGGGAAACATTTTACTGGTAAACAGCTAAATCCTCCACTATGTTCATCAGCTTGTGTCAGTCAGCAGTTTGTTGATGATGCTATTTAGAGCCTGTTCATTAACAGTGATGAGAGCTATGAGGAAGAATCAAAACACTATTTCTTTACTGTTTCGATTCTTCCTCAAAGCGCTCACGAGGACACAAAACCAAACCAGTGACATGAATCATGCTCAAAATGTCAAACTCTGAGAAACAGATCAAAGAACGTCTTTATTTCTCTCAGACTCACAGTGAACTATAGCAGGGAGTTTTTCTGATGTCACCACTGGAGGGCGCTGTGATCCAGCTGGTCCCAGCTCCAGCTTGGCTTCACACCAGTACTGGGCTCCATCACCTTCTCTACTGGGAGTGATGTTCAGAGTAAAGGTCTCATTCACTGGTTTCTTCTGTTCACTGTTGGACTGTAGGTGACCCAGTGCTGTGTTTCCTCTGTAGAAGGTCACAGTGAGGCTCTGAACAGGAGCTACGTTCTGTACGCTACACTGCAGGGTGTACTGCTGATTCTCAAACATCATCCCAGTGTGGTTTACAAAGCTGATGGAGACACTTTCTGGAGGCTCTGAGGAGACAGGGAAAGAAAGAGTAACACAGGTAGATGTTAGTCAGTAACCTCTGAGCTCACGAATCCGTCTGTGTATTTACACAAAGAGGTCAAATTTTGTCTGATTGTAAACAGCCTTGAAAGTTAAATGTTGCTACCAGGGGCGTCATAGTGGAGGCAAAAGTGATGCTCAGATAAAGACACCCAAGGAGCCGAAGGAGGCAGCCGCAGGTCTCTCTCTTAAGGATGTAACACAAGAGGAGCTCATGCAGTGGCAATTAAACGTTATTAAAACAGCAAATCGCTTTTATCGGTGTGGTTGGTTTTAAGGTTGATTTAAAAAATTGCATTCGTTTCTAAACAGAGGAGAGTTCAGCTTTTTTCATTATATATATAACACACAAAAAACGAAGATGTCATTTTTTCATTGTAGAAAATCAGCGCAGTTAGAAGTAAACTGTGTGTCGGAAACATTAATAGATCAGTTCGCCCGCTTGTTTGAAATATTATGAGTAAGCCACAGGACCACAGGCAATAATCTCGGAGTGGGCAAAAAGACGTGACAGAGGCGGATGGAAGTGAAGAGAGCGTGGAAAATAAAGGTTTTCTACCACAGAGAAGAGCTTTTGCGTAAGTGGTGAAAATGGTTTTCGGGCCTATTTCAAACATTAAAGGGGAGAGTCGGGCCATGACGTCAGAAACTCTGGAAGCCCGTTCTTTGTGGGCGTTACGTATTTTCAGTCAGCCAATAGGGAACGTTGTTGTGGGCGGGGCCGGTTTCAACAATGAAAGGCAAGAGAACCAGGCCGTGACGTCACAGTCAACTCAAGTCCATAAATAGCAGGTGAACCCCGCACTGGACCAGCACGTTTCTTACTTATAGTCACGAGCGATTCACTGGATGAGATTTTGTTCTGCTACCCTCAGTCATATCTGAATGTCTGATTCATTGTAACACCGTAGCTTAACTGTCAAAACTGAGTGATCACAAACCAAAACCAGGATTAGTGTGCACTCTGCCAAAGAGTACACTGGGCGACCTGCAGGTCGAGGAGGAAGAAAATAAAGTCCTGGAAGAGCAGAAAGTGATGAAGGACACAAAAGAAATGCAGGAAAAAGTGG
This sequence comes from Oreochromis niloticus, assembly GCF_001858045.2. Classification (NCBI taxonomy): domain Eukaryota; kingdom Metazoa; phylum Chordata; class Actinopteri; order Cichliformes; family Cichlidae; genus Oreochromis; species Oreochromis niloticus. The sequence continues at coordinate 22,390 of NW_020329207.1, read as the reverse complement.
ACGAGCAGACAGAAGAATTAGCCGAGGCTAAGACAGAGACAAAAGACACGGCAACCCCAGATTCCTCCTCAAAGTTGTGTGTCGACAAAGTTGAGAAGACCATGGTAGAGGACGCAAAGAAACAAACTGAACAGGACAAAGAAGTGTTAGAAGAAGTGCAGTTTGTATTCAAAGATGAGACCAACCAGGCTGAAATATCAGCACTGGAAAAGACACTGAAGCTGCAGAAAAAGGTGCGCGTCAACTGGGTTATTCAGTTGGTGGTTTTACTGGCCAAAGAAAAGTCTCCTCCAAATACAAGATCTTCACAGAGCGCCTCACTCCTGACTGCATCAGCCATCGTCTGATTGAGAAAATCTGGCCTGAAGTTGAGGAGAAACACTTGAATTTATCCCACGACAGCATTTTTAATGTGGGCAAGGCCATCCTCAAGGATCTTTGCGAAACACACAAGTGCAAAGAAAACCTTTTGATTTTTAATCTGAGGGAACAGCTTGACAATATTACCGTCTCAATCTTCATCAAACACCTGTTGGCATTACCAGCAAGAGTACTGAGTGTCTCTAAAGACAGGGAAGAATACCAGGAAGTTGTAAAGAATGTGACCAAAGATCTGGTAATGCACGCCATGAGCGAAGGAAATGAGACGATGACAATGAATCCAGTAGCATCAGAGTTTATTGTAGAGAGGCTTTTCCAGAAGATCTGGAACAAAATTTTGTCAAAAAAGTACAAAATGTCCTTGGAGAAAATTGAACTACTCGCCCTCAAGGTATACAATGAACTCCATGACAGGTGGGACTCTCCAATACTCTTAATGTGGTCAAGAAACCCAGAGATGGATGAAGCAATCGTCAGCAGCTTCAAAAAACATGCAAAACTGAGGAGCCAAAATGTCATCGTTAGGGCTTTCTCATGTGCACGCTAAAATCTAACTGACACGTGCATGTGATTATGCAAGAAAACTCTTAAATTGGCTTCAAATATTCATTTCAATTGGGCTTTCTAAATTTAATTTTAAAACCAGAGTGGTTAAAAATAACTACTCTTCTTCTCCCAACTTCCTTCCCTCATCACCAACTGGCCGAGGCAGATGGCCACCCCATCCCAGAGCCTGGGTCTGCCGGAGGTTTCTCTCTTTTAAAAGTGAGTTTTTCCTTCCCACTGTCGCCAAGTGCTTGCTCTAGGGGTTGGAGTCTTTGTGCGTTATTGTAGAACAACCTTACAATATAAAGCACCATGAGGGAAGTGTTGTTGGGATTTGGTGCTGTTTCTTAACTCAAAATGTCCAATTACAACAGGACATTTTGAATTTAAAAAAACAGCACCAACCACAAATTAAAAAAAAAAAAAAAAAAAAAAAAAAAACTTTGAATTTGTGCTTTGTTTCATTTACTGTTTAAGAAGTTCGTTCTTCCTGCATTTTTTAAACACAACAAACAACAAATAGCTGAGCTGTTGGATTTACTAAGTGCTGCCAAGAATACAAACAAGCAGTCCTCACACACATTTGAGAAAACTGAGACCTTTGAATCTTTATAGCTTACTGAATATTTATCTCTTTACTCTGTCTGTATTTGTCCACTTTTTTCTTTTTCTATTTGTATTATTTTCATTTGAAAGACATTCAAAGCTATTTGGAGACATGCAGAGTTCCTTAAAGCCGAACCAAATATAATTAACACGAGTTGTTTAACTGAGGTAATCACTCTTTCCCCCACAGTCCTACGATTTTTCCCTTTTTCTGTAAAGCAATGTAAATACACTTTTAATACTTTTAATACTTTTTAATATTCATACAGGAATAAACTACAAACAAAACACAGTCACAAATATAGGCCATAAATATACAGACACCATATTTACATACACATTTAGTACAAATACAATGTTTAAAAGGAGTCTGATTCTTCATGTGATAAATATTTGGCTTCGATGTCCAGGAATTTTCCACTGTGAGATTAATGGTGTTGAAATTCTCCCAATTCTTTCACCTTTGGGCTGAAGGAAGGACATATAAAGGACGTATAAATGCTCAATCAACAATCACTTTAATTCATACACTTCTTATTATTCCATACAAACACTTTTGAGCATTAACCATCCGGAGGGGAGATGAGTGCAGGAGGGTGTCCGCCTGATCTCCATGTGTCTGAGCATTTCTCACATTCTTATAGCTTCAGCCCCCCTCCAAAGTCATAAAACCTAAACATCCACTTTCTTTCTCTCTCTCAGTGAGCCTAAGTTCTGACCTTAGCTTCCTGTGCAGTCTGTTCTGTTCTTTTCAAATCAGACAAATAAGGCCATGATTCTCTGAAAACAGTATTTCTTATAACGCAGCAGTATCATGCATCATAAAACAATATCATTCATTCACAATAAGTCAGCAGTGTAATGTAGTACAAATCAGTCTAATAAATTTAATAGTTATCCCCTTCTTCTAAGTCAGGAGAATAATGCAACCTAAAACTACATAATGATTTCACAATCTTTAATTAGGGGTATAACGTGGCATAAGATGATATAATAATCTCACAATGGAAAGTGTACATTGCACATAGTGACAATGAATGACGGACCCGACCACACAGATCGCACTTTACTACACTTTTTATTGGGTTTTTGTCTCTTCCAACCCTCGGCCGCAGCTGCCAGCTACACACACATACAACAACACAACCTCAGGTCCCGGCACGTCTAATGCAGGGGAGGGGTGATGAACTGATGGAGCTCTGCTGTGTCAGCCTCCCCTGCAACCGCGCCACAAACCACGCCCTGCTACACACATTATATGACCACAAAACAAATCAAAGTGAAGGAAGAAAAACCGGAAAAAAACACAAACTAATCATGAAGCTACAGAGCCCCTTTACTGATATGGGTAAGGAATGTTTTATTGCATGGCCACAGGTTGATGTGTCACGGCAGGGTGCGCCGATGGGTTGTGAACAGGACCCAGAAGCAGATGCAGAGAGAGGAGATGCAGGTAAAAGAAAAGCCTTTATTTTGGCTGATGGTAGCAGTAACATGAAACTATGAAAAACTAGTTACAACTAAGACAGACTGTGAAAAACTATAATCAACTATGAACACACTGGATGTGTTCAGGGGAAGTGAATACACATGAGGAAAACAGCTGACTGAAATGAAACATGACATCACAGGGAAAGTCAAACTAACACCAACGAACAAGAACACATCAAACTCTTTCAAAATAAAACAGAAACATGGAGAAAAATATAGTTATCAACAACATAAAACTAAAATATACAAAACACAGTGGTCACAGATGCAGTACTGTGACACATATACAGCAGTTTACCCCACAGTCAGATGCCTGCCATCTACCAGCTAACTGTGTGAAGAGGAATAACTGCTATAAATGTCTGTTTTTTGTTGGCACGCATGCTCAGTGTTTAGTAGCAGTAACTTAATCCAGTGCTAATCACAGTGAGACTGATTTCATGGACAGTCATATAAACCTTCTTGTCTGGTAGGTGGGATGGCAGACTCAGTCACTGCTGACAATAATTTTATCCTAATTTAACCTGTTAGATTGTTTAGAAGAGATGATCCAGTGAAATAGCCTTTGAAAAAGGATCTCTTCACATGTAAACAACAACTATTTAATCCAGATTTGACAATTAAAGCGTCTCATTTCCCCTTTAATTTAATGACTGATATGTTGAAATGGTTTGACACACAGTGAAATGATTTAATGCACAGCAGAAAGTGCATATTCAAATTCATCTCCACATTAAGATGAGTAATGCCTTGAGACATTATATCTGTGGCTCAATCAGACAAAGGACAGAGTGCTACAAAACACAGCCACGTGATCTAGATTAAAACATTCTCAAGATTAAAACGGTCTCTTTCTAGTCGTCCTGTGGATGTCAAGTGCACGTCAGGAGTAGACGTTCTCAGCCAGCTTCCTCATTCTTTTATTGCAGTGTGCTGATGGGGAGGATGGAGGGTGGTCTGCAATCTTTGCTGCAGTGGCAGACATGCAAAATCCAATCTCATCTTCAGGTTTGCTCTGTGTTGGCCACTTTCAGCTCATCTTTGTCAGGGTTTGGATGAAAGACTTTACAATTTATAACTTTCCTTCTCTCACCCCAACCGGTCGCAGCAGGTGGCCGCCCTCCTGAGCCTGGTTCTGCTGGAGGTTTCTTCCTGTTAAAAGGGAGTTTTTCCTTCCCACTGTCGCCAAAGTGCTTGCTCATAGGGGGTCATATGATTGTTGGATTTTTCTCTGTATCTATTATTGTACGATCTACTGTACAATATAAAGCACCTTGAGGCGACTGTTGTTGTGATTTGGCGCTATATAAATAAAATTGAATTGAATTGAATAATAAATAAATTTAAGTATTAGACATAGGACGTAAACTGCAACAACACAAGCAGCTATAATTAAAGCTTACATGGGCTCTTTTACAAAATCAGGAGGATGTGTGCTCATCTTCCAGCACCACACAGCACAGAGGATGCAAATATCAGTCAGATGAAGCAGGACAGCACGGAGGCGAAAAGAGCGAGGGCAGTGAGACGAGAAGAGATGAGTACCAGGTTCCAGATGAAGTAGATGACTGATGAGGTTATGTTTTGGTTTTCTTTGGCAGGCAGGAAGGAGCGCAGCGAGCGATGGTAGACCGTCGCAGTGAAGGCGATAGCCGAGGCCGAGCCGACGGCTTTTAGAACTGACGGAGAACCAGAGGCAGCTTCAGAACAAGCAAAGAGAAATGTTGTGAAGTGTGCCACTCCACATAAAGACAAGCAAATCTGGAAAAGTCCCAGAATCAGCAAACGTTTAATGTATCATAACTTTGGTATATTTAGAGAAATTTTACGTTCAGGTTGTGAATATTTTGACCTTTGAAGTACATAAAAAAAGTAAAGAGTAAATGATCTAAATATCCTAGTGTAATGATTGTGTGCTGTATCAATGAATAAAAATATCACCTGTAAACATAATTACCTGGCACATAGGTGTGGAAACTGACTTGAATTATCTATGGAGATTAACAGTAATTAAATAAAGAGCTAAATTTGTGCTGGGCTAAGATATTTGGATCATTTTCTCTTTCCTTATCTTAGTAAAATGATCAGGGAAGCTGCTGCACTTTTGCCTGACCACATTTTTATGACAGCTATAGTTACCTGTTCTTTCATAATATATCATAATATAGTGTGTTTCATGGGCAAATGTTGCTCACAGTTATTTTGGTGAATATCGTTTAACACTGTCTGTTTTATCTTTAATTGCCTAACTGTGGCCTCTACTCTCACCAACACTTTGAAAAAAGATCAAATTAATATTGAACAGAAGTGAGTTCAGCTTAATGATGCGATCCAGTTTGTCATGTTAAATTAATTGCCCAACTCTGCTTTAGATGCTCTCTAGAAACCTTGTTGCATAGATTTAAAGGACTGTGCAGTTTTGCTGGTTTGTTTAAAATGATGTAGCCACCAGTGGAGATTGGTTATAATGGACGATAAATAAAGGTTGACATTGTTTGAACATGGTGCCCATCACAAGTAAACATGAGAATCTGAAATGAAATAACTAAACTAGAAATTTGAAATTTGTACTTAAGCTGAACAAAATAAACCAAAGGCATCAGCAAAACATTTATTGAGGCAAAGATACAGAGATACACAATTTAATGATTAAATGCCAACAACCCATCAAATCACAGCAGGATCGCAGCAGTGATAGTTTGTAGTAGGAGTAACTTAATCCAGGATCTGTTGTCACTTTGATTAGCGTATATATTCCACCTGGTAGTACTTTTTCTTTTTACAAGAAGATAATAGAGTTGATGATTAACCGATCTAAAGGATTCCTGGTCTGTGGAGGTGATCTGAATATACATTTATACCCAAAACTTGATATATCAAAACAAACAGGCTCCAAAAAAACAATTGGTAAAAAAGTGAAAGAGTTGATGAAGGACATGGGTTTGATTGATGTATGGAGGGAAATGTTGCCTAATGTAAGAAGATATACCCACTATTCCTCACATCACTCATCATATACTAGAATAGACTATTTCGTTGTATGTAGCAGGGACAGATCAAGAATTATCGACTCAGACACTGGAACAATAGATCTTAGCCACCATGCCCCAATGCATATTGTAGTTGACCTAGAGGGAAACAAAAGAGATACAATATGGAGATTTAACCCCGGCCTACTTAATGATGCTAATTGTAGGAAAGAAATGAGCAATGGAATCCAAATGTACATGAAAGAAAATGATAATGGAGAGGTGTCCCCACCGATACTGTGGGATGCAGCAAAGGCAGTATTAAGAGGAAAAATCATTGCAGCTGCCACAAGGAAAAAGAGACTCTACCAGGAAAAACTACAGGACTCCCAAAAACAGCTGAGCCAGCTAGAAAGCAGCCATGCACAAAACCAAAACCCGACTACACTAGAACAAATTAAAAAACTAAGAAATGAAATTAACTTAATGTACACTCAGGAAACTGAAAAAAAAGATGCTATTTTTTAGACAAAGATATTATGAAAATGGCCCTAAATTCACAAAACTGTTGGCATGGAAACTTAAGAAACATCAAGCAGACAATACAATATACAAAATAAGAGATCCCCAGAAAAACACAATAGAAAGTAAGCAGGACAAGATCCGGTCTGTCTTTGAAACTTTTTATAAATAACTCTTTTTTAAAATTATGGATGTCGGAATTGATCAAATGGACACATTTCTTGAAAGGCTCAATTTACCTGTCATGAGTGAAGACCAGAATAAACAACTAGCCTCTGAAATAACAGTAAAGGAATTAGAAAATGCCATAACAAACCTGAAAGCTAATAAATCGCCAGGAAGTGATGGGTTCACTTCTGAATTTTATAAAGCATTCAAAGAGGATCTTATTCGTATATTGAGAAAAACATGCAATTGGGCACTTGAAAAGGCACAAATCCCACCCACCTGGAAAGAACCAATTATATCTCTCATACCGAAGGAGGCCAAGGATAAGAAAGAATGTGGGTCGTACAGGCCGGTTTTCATACTTAATGTAGATTACCGTATCTATACATCCATAATGGCAAAACGAATGGAGAGAATTCTCCCTAACCTCATACATAATGATCAAGCTGGCTTTATACATAAACGTCAAACCCAGGATAACACAAGACGCACTTTCCACATAATGAACTATATACAACAACATATAGAGCAGGCTGTGATCCTCAGTCTTGATGCTGAAAAGGCATTTGACTCTGTTTGTTGGCAATACCTATATAGAGTCCTGCATAAATTTGGTTTTAATGAGCCGGTAATAAATAATGTAAAGGCATTATATGATAACCCGACTGCAAGGCTTAGGATTATTGGTCACCTAACTCAACCCCTAACATTGGAGAGGGGAGTGAGACAAGGCTGTGCCTGGTCTCCTCTTCTCTTTGCTATATTTCTGGAGCCACTAGCCCAATATATAAGGCAAAACAGAAAAATCACAGGTATTACAATAAATGATGTGGAACATAAAATAGCATACTATGCCGATGACGATCCTAAAAACACCTGAGGAGGCTCTGCCGGAGGTAATGAACTGTCTTAAAAACATTGGCCCAATGACAGGATATAAACTGAATCTAAGTCAAACTGAAGCCCTTCCCTACAATTATAGTCCATCTGAAAAGCTCAAACAAGCACATCCACTGAAATGGAACACAGACTCAATTAAATATTTGGGGGTAACACTTACTAAAGATACAAAAAGACTATTTGACAAAAATTACAACCATTTATATCAAAGAGTCAAAGAGGACCTTACAAAATGGAATCATATCCCATGTCTGAGCATAAGCTCTAGAACAGAAACCATCAAAATTAATGTTTTACCAAGATTTTTATATTTGTTTCAGACCCTCCCACTCCAGATTAAACAAAAAGATTTGATTGAACGGGATAAAACGATCTCTAGATTTATATGGTAGGGGAAACGACCCAGAATACGATACAAAACATTACAACTGCCCAAAGAGAACGGCGGCTGGGGCCTACCATGTTTAAAAAAGTACTATACAGCAATGATCAGGGCAGTGTTGCACTGGTGTGATCCCTCATATGTAGCAGCATGGAAGGAAATTGAATGCAAAACAATAACCAATATGCATATACAGGCAGTTGTAGCAGATAAAAATCTACAGGACTACATTTCCAAAATAAGAAATCCTTGGGTAAAGGCCACACTAGGGGTTTGGAAAATGGTGGTAAAAGAAAATAAGCTGGAGAAGGATATAAAAATATTAAAATGGTGTGCATATGATTCGGAATTTACACCAAATCAAATAGACCCTAGTTTTAAAAACTGGACAGATAAAGGAATTACCTCGATATGTGGTATTGTAAAGGAAGATGAAATTATGAGTTTCCAAACTTTAAAGCAAACGTTTCATCTAGAAAACCAAGACCACTATAGATACTTACAGTTAAGAAACTTTTATACTCGAAACATTAAACTACAGCGAGGCCATTTATCCAACTCTTTGTAAATGCTTGTAAGTCAGAAATTAAGAAAGGTGTAATCTCACAAATATACAAAAGTCTTCATGATCTCAGCAATTATTCAAAGTATATAAGAGAAAGATGGGAGAAAGAGGGAGGTCTGGTGATTACAGAAGAGGAATGGCAAAACATTTGTTCTTTTCAGTGGAAAAGTACAAAATCACATATATGGAAGGAGCTTTAAAGGCGCATTATGATGATGGAAGTTGTGAATGTTGGAGGAACTGTGGCTATGAAACAGCACACCAATATATTTTGGGATTGTAAGAATATTCAGAACTACTGGAGTGAAGTCCATAAAGTGATGCAAAACATATTTAGTACATATTTACCCTTTGATTTCAGAGACCGGAAGCTGATGGAGGTGAAATAACAAAGTGTTTGTGAATAAGAGCAGAAGTGTGAATAAAGATGAAAAAGACTTTGAGGTTTACAAAAAGGTTTGACAGCTGTTGAATGCCAGGAGAGAAACATTTTGGACTTTTAACTGTTTCTTAAATGTTAGAGCATGTGTAACATGGTAGACTAATGTGCCTGTATTACTTCAGCTCCATATTATTGTGTAAAGTTTCTCTGGGTTGGGAGTGGTTGTGTGTGTGTGTCACATTTTTGGTGAGCCAATGGCTGTAATGGGGTTGGGCTAATTAGAGGCAGGTGTTATTGATTGCACTGATACACTGGTCTACTTATAGCCCGCACTACAAACACTGCTGTGTAATTTTGTCTCTCTGTGCAGGCCAGGGCCTATTATATGCCACAGTCTAAGGGCAGCGGAGTTGCAGAGGCTGGAGTGACCACTGGCTATCTACTTGCAGGGTGGCGGGTCTCAGAGGACAACTGCTAACCCTGTTGAAGTCAACACGTGGAGTGCAACTGGCATTGTGGCGTAGCTGGCTCTGGCCTTGGGACTGTGTGTTTTACTTGATTTGCAAATGGGACACTGGACTGTTTTATCTTTTATCTTTTGAGTATTGTGTCAATAAATTATCTTTTAGAATTTTATTGACTGTCATCTTTTTGCCCACGGCTGAGACGGTTGGTCAGACCTAGAATCTTTTTGGGTGTGTTACACATGTCCTTCTCTTATGGCTGTTCATGCTTTAGCAAAGTAATTAAGTAAAAGATAAACAACTAAACGACAGAGAAGTTCTCTTTATTTACTATCTACTATAAAACATTACAATGGGTCCACAGTAAGAAAAAGTATCTGATGACCCATCATAGAGGAAGGAGATCCTAGCAGTGACAGGAGTTTGAACAGGATCCCCAAAAAGTGAATAAGATCAATCTTACCGTTTCAATGAAGTCTGACTGTATAGAATATAAAACACATGAATGATTAACAGCAATATTTCCAGAGACACAGAACATATGCATAACACCAACTGAACTGAATGACGGTGAGACGAGGGAACTGAAGCAAGTGTCCAGAAGCAAAACAGAACAGAGGACAAGGCTTGAGGGTGGATACACATGGATACAGGAGTATGATGGAATTGAATCGGATACATGAAGAATAGTCTGCTGCTTATCAGCATTACAAACAAACAAAGCAAACTTTGTGAGCTATAATGACTAAAAGCAACTTTTATGTTGCGTCTTGAATAGAAAAGGACATAAATTCAAGATACTGAGCAGTGAGGACACATTTTATTCCAAGAAGAACCCTTATCTAATTCAACTCAAGAGGAAAGATGGCATTATCGAATAATCCAGAGAAAAATGTGCAGACATTGTGAAGTGTCATGTATGAGATTATGAGATGCATTAAATATTTTATGTCTGAGTGAAAATAGCCTGCATTATCAAGCAGAGAATGATTAAAGACAGAATCAGCCAACAAGTGAAGAACAGAGGGACATTTATCTAGCAGAGACCCTCAAAGACCCCGTGGGCCCAGTTTGAACACCACTGCCCATCAACTGCTAATAGAACATGAATGCCTGTGTTATGGAAAAATTCTTGTTTATCCTCACATTTTCTTTATGTGTTTAGAATCTCACTGTAGGATTTGGTATAACCTTTGTATGCTTAGATAAAGTGTGCATGTGTCAGTAAGACCTCGTCAAAACTGCTTAGCTAGGTGTAACGATGTTTCACTGTTTTGGTCAGAAGAATGAAACTCAGCGCAAGTCCAGGAGCTTCCTGGGAAAAGATAGTGGGAGTTGTTCTCTGTCCAGCCACAGCCCGTGGGACAGAAACTTGTTGTAACTAAAAGATACACAGAGTTGTGTGTGGGGGTATAAAAGAGGAGCTGAGACGTCCCAAGAGCAGAGCTGGCATGACTCTGACCTGTAATGTTTGATGTGTGTGTTGGCTCTCCTGCGGCAGTAATAAATAGCTTGACCACAGCTTTTTTCTGTTTTGCAGCCTTTATTTACAAAAGTCCACGACACCTGTAACATTTAAACAAAGAGATGGAAAAATGGGGAGACCTTCCCTTGGAAATGTGCTTTTTCCAAACAACAAGTTTACTTAGAAGCTAGAAAGTTACAAGCTGCTCATCAGAATCAGAATCAAAAATATATTTTAACCATTCAGTCATTTCTTCAGCTGTCAGTAACAATAATTTTACTGAGTTTGCTGTGTCCCATTCAGTTGTGTTTGCAGTAGCATCCCACTGACAGTCCGACAAGGACCAGAGCTCCCAGTATCATCCCAGCTATTATATATGGGATGGAGTTGACTGTAGAACTGGGTTGAGGTGGGGTCGGGGGTTGGGTAAAGAAAGGAAAGGAGAATCATTTATACCAGGCAAATTAAAAACACCAAAACACTCACAATGAACTTAATTTGTGAAGTAATATTGTGATTGAACTTCAGTGACTCGTTTTCCAGGAAGTATCTGACAACACTCACCTTGTACATCAATGTTAAACTCCTTGGTGACAGTCCCTATAGGGTTGCTCACAGTGCAGATATACTGTCCTTCATGCTCAAAGCCGACAGATTTAATAGTGAGAACGCTGCCACTGTAGGAAGGACTATTTGTTGGAAGTGTCCAGGTGTATGAGGGGCTGGGGTTTCCACAGAGGAGCAGTTCAGGTGTAGAGTGTCTCCTTCTGTGATTGTGATCACATCTGGATTTGGTGGCTCCTTTAGCTCAGGCCCATCTGTGTGATTATTGATAGAGATTAAAAATACGAAGCAAAATTTCAGCAAAATAGAAATAATTTATAAATTAAAAACATTTCTGGTGTAATATACAACAGAAAGTACTGTCGACAGTTCAGCCCACTGTACTTTATTTTCACTTTGTGCTGCTATACTCTGTTGTCAGTTTGTCCACTTCATGATGTTTAACTGCTCTACTTACTTTACAGGTTGATGCTCGCCACACTAAACATCTGACATAAAGTTTAAATTACACGTAGCATGACAGTAAGAGGTCAGTCTGACAGTTCAGAGAAGTAAGAGAATTGTTCAACCCATATGACACTGAAAGGAGACAAATCATGATTAATTCTTCTGGAGTGGCTTTAAATACACTTATTCTTTTATTGCATATTTGTGACTCTGTATTGATTCCACATTTAAACAAATAGTAAAGCCGACCTTTTATCATTTAGGATTTAAACACAATTACTATTATTATTTTTTAATGTTCACAAACAAAGTTTACTTCTATTCTGGCTTTCCACAAACTTCTGAGGGAAACATTTTACTGGTAAACAGCTAAATCCTCCACTATGTTCATCAGCTTGTGTCAGTCAGCAGTTTGTTGATGATGCTATTTAGAGCCTGTTCATTAACAGTGATGAGCGCTATGAGGAAGAATCAAAACACTATTTCTTTACTGTTTCGATTCTTCCTCAAAGCGCTCACGAGGACACAAAACCAAACCAGTGACATGAATCATGCTCAAAATGTCAAACTCTGAGAAACAGAACAAAGAACGTCTTTATTTCTCTCAGACTCACAGTGAACTATAGCAGGGAGTTTTTCTGATGTCACCACTGGAGGGCGCTGTGATGTAGGTGGTCCCAGCTCCAGCTTGGTTTCACACCAGTACTGGGCTCCATCATGTTCTCTACTGGGAGTGATGTTCAGAGTAAAGGTCTCATTCACTGGTTTCTTATGTTCACTGTTGGCCTGTAGGTGACCCAGTGCTGTGTTTCCTCTGTAGAAGGTCACAGTGAGGTTGAACAGGAGCTACGTTCTGTACGCTACACTGCAGGGTGTACTGCTGATTCTCAAACATCATCCCAGTGTGGTTTACAAAGCTGATGGAGACACTTTCTGGAGGCTCTGAGGAGACAGGGAAAGAAAGAGTAACACAGATAGATGTTAGTCAGTAACTGCTGAGAGCATGAATCCATCTAACTGTGTATTTACACAAAGAGGTCAAATTTAGATTACAAATGATGTAAAGTTCACTAGAACGTCTCACATTCTAAGGTAAGTATACTTACGGTAGATGGTTATATCCACAGTGCTAGTACACTGATCACCATCATCAGTGTTATAATAACAGATGAGATATGTGTCCCATTCAGTCAGTCTGTCAACCGTCCAGATCATCGTGGTTCCATTTTGTCTAACTTCTCCTACAGGTGTCTCCAAACCAAAAGAATCTCCCCTGCAGTCCTTCTGACATACACACATGTAACATTGGCTGGGTCACCGTACTTCACTACCAGTGCAGATGGAGTGAACACAGGAAACTCTGTGCAGCTAGGATCTGTAAGAAACACATCAAATGTTGTTACTGGGTAGATCAACTTGGATAAAGTTGATAAACAAGAGGAGAAATTAATTGATCAAATGGTGAAACTGGAAACTGAAAGTCCGGGAAGATTCAAGGTTCAGTTTTTTGTTTTTTTTTTAACAAAAAAAGCAAACCAGAAGAAAACTTTGAAAAGAAAAGTTGCCTGAAGAGGGAAATGAATGTAAGGAAAACATGAACCTGTCTGCAGAAACCTATTGTCTGATTTTTGGGCCATCAGCAAAACACCAAATGAAGAAACATCTTTAGGAAGAATTTTTTTCCATCGCTCCAGAAGAGGTCCAGCGATTTTGGAGAACCAATTCCAAGAAGCACTTAAGCTGTTCTACTGAAACTTTGTTGATTAATTTGATAAAATGAGATATCAGGAAATAATTAAATATCTAAGACTAATAATAAAAGCATCAAGTCCCAAAGTGTGGCATTACTAAAAAGATAAACAATCTTATATTTGAGATAAAAAATGCATTGCAATTTTAATTTGTATTCATTTATTTATTTATTTAATTAAATAAACAAATAATATATTGGGTTAGAGTTTGTAGAAGTTTGTTCAAGCTGTATAAGCTGCATGAACCCCTCGACTAGGTTATTGGTTATAAGGAGCAGCTGTAGCCTATTCAAAGGCTCCTGACATTTGGTTCTCATTCCCGTCATGATGGATGGATAGACGGTAGCAACGATCACAGCCCCGCCACAGCGATGCTGATCGGGTTCATTTTCCCCTGGCGATTGTTTGGCTGTTAAAGGGTGGTGAGTTGGATCCCACCATGAGGTCTGTTAAGTAGTTTGTTGAGCTGCTGTTTTCACTAAGGCAATATAGTGGCAGTGAATCTTTGAATCTTATAAGCCATGCTTGGTAATAAAGGGTGATCTTTTAATTGTTTTAGGTCCTGCCACTTAATTCACTGTTTTCTTGTTTCAGCTCCATATTTTGTTTAATAAAATTATTTTAATTTTTTAATTTTTTTGATTAGCCTGTCAATAACAAGCCTGTGTGCCTTGGCAACCGGTAAAACCTTTGTATTGGTTAATGTAATATTTCCTGGGGTGCGTCGCTACCATTTAGTTCTTTCCCTCCCCATCACTGCTGGATTTTTATTATTTGTTCTTTTTGGATCTACCTTCATATGTGAACAAACACTCTCAGTATGAAGTTTAACAAATCCAGATACAGAATTTCCAGCGTTTGACAGTGTTCAGTCTGACTTTAATGCAGTTGTTCAATCCCAAAACAGACGGAACAAGAAAACAGGTGAAAAACTGCAGATAAATTAAACTGCAAACACAATAGCAACAGCACTTTGTAAAAAATGAAAAGTCTTTGAAATTTGACAAAAATGTGCTCATTTTCTTGTTAGCTGTATTGGGTAATATTGGCTAAATACTGATAAAATTACTATTATTACTATTAATAATTACTATTATTATTACTACTACTAATGCTATCTATTTCACCTTTTGATTTTCTAACTGTAACATCTGCTCTTACCAGCAGCACTTTATACATAGAGTAAATTAATCCTGAGCATAACTGAATTCAGATTATTGGTGCTGCCCTCCACAACAGATCCAGTTTCTCATGTTGCCTTCAAATAAATATTTAATCCTTCATTAAATTACTTGTAAAAAATGCCTCTGAGTTCATCAGTGTTCATCAACATTTAGCAGCTGTATGATATGAAAATAAGAAACGAAGCAATAAATTTTTATGGTATAAACAGTCTGTTTATCTTTTATAGCTGGAAAACATTTCACTTACCAAAGCTGGACACTTGGTGGGTGCACAGAAAAGTAAGTGAGTAGGAAACCAGAAGAATAAAATGCATAAACATTGTCCCAGCTAGATTTTTTGAAATCAAATGTGATGAAGAAAATGATCAAACATGAAGTCCAAAGGTGGCTCGAAAGGAAATGGGCTCTGAGTTTCCTGTTTTGCTTTTCTGTTGCAGAGAACAATGCTGGCAGTGAAGGCTGTTTGTTTTTTTCAGCAGTGCATCCGCTTGTTTTATTATAACAGCCATGCCTTCAGTGAAAGTGAAAGTGAGTGTCGTAAAATCACCAAACAGGAAGCCCGACAGAGGCAGGTCAGGTCTGCTTCCTGGGGAGGTTCCCATGTATCCCCCTGAAGAATTTTTTTTTCAACTGACTTTACATAATGTGAGTAAGTATGGAGCGTTACACCTTTTTAACAGGGCATTAGGGAAAACGTAAGAACAGCAGTTTTGTAAGTCAGCCCTTGACTGGTTCTAGTCTGTTCAGATGCTGAAACTACTAGGATAGAAAAACCCTCACATAATAATAATGATGATAATAATAATAATAATAATACATTTTATTTATAAAGCGCTTTTCAAGACACCCAAGGACACTTTACAATAGGATAAAACACATAATGGAAAAATGACAAAATGAAGAACAACAAAACAAAAACACGAGATAAAATGAACAAACAGTGGTTCACAGTGAATATGCAGATTTGCAGACATATCACTTATATCTCTTCTTTTAAGCTTCATTGAAATCCATTTTTCCCTCTGACATACAAAGCATTTATTAAAGTAATCTGAGTGTTAAAAAAGTAAACCTTAAAATTAGACATACACAGCATGCGCTCAGCTGGATGTGTAGAGACAGAGCCGTATGTTCTGGAAACTCTGACTAGAGAGTCAGTTTGGGAGATGAATCTCTAACCACATCTGCCCGGGTCTGCTGACACCAAAGATCAGAAAAATGAAGATTTCTGGTCATTTCCAAGGTTCACCTGAATTGCTCAGACTGAGCAGCCTTCACTGGCACGAGAAGCTATAGATCCTGTTATCTTGGACACCATAAACACCACCTCTCTCTCTGTCCAGTGATCACATTTAAAACCAGCAGAGCTTTTCACACAGCATGCAACTGAAGCAAATGTTTGTGGAAAAAGCAGTTTACATATTGCATTACATAGCTTTTAGTGCTGGATCACGTTCCGTCTGTTTTATTGAATAAATCTGTTGCCTGTGTACTGTATTTTGTTTTTCTCACATTATAAAAGAACTAATCAGGTAGTGAAACAAGATGCACATGGTCACAATTTCATTAAAAACTTTGTTTTATACTTTACACAGTTGAAAAGATAAAATATAGTAACAAAAAGGAAAGAATTTCATGTTGGTATATGACCTGATGTCTCAACACCTCCCTTTAGTAATCAAATGCCTACACCATCATGATCTTATTGCAATAATGAAAGGCGGTGGGCTGGGGTGGGTATCTGAGTATCTCCCTGTACGTTGGGGTTTGAGTGGGTGTGTTTCCTGCGCCTTGAGAAACAGCTCCTGACTGTTGTTTGTGCCTGAGTACCTGGCCTTCCTGGAATCCCTGGACGGGGTTCTTGAGGGTGCTCCACTTGAGGACTCTGTCGTCCTACTTAGAGACTTCAACGCTCATGTGGGAAACATGAGTGAGACTGGAGGGGCGTGAATGAGAGGAACGGCCTCCCAGACCTGAACCCGAGCGGTGTTCTGTTACTGGACTTCTGTGCAAACACTATGTTGTAACATAAGGGTGTCCGTAAGTCCACAGGGCACCAGAACACTCTAGGCCAGGAAAGCTTCCACTTGGGTGGTCTCAGAATTTCATCTCTGCTTTTCAAAGATGATGTTGTTCTGTTGGCTTCATCAGGTGACGGCCTCCAGCTCACACTGGAGTGCAGCCGAGTGCAAAGCGCTGGGAATGAGAATCGGCACCTCCTAATCTGAGGCCACGGTCTGCAACTGGAAAAAGGTGGAGTGCCCACTCCAGGTCAGGGACGAGTTCCTGCCCCAATTGGAGACGTGTTTTTGTATATCATGGTGTGTTCACGAGTGACGGGAGAAGGGAGCGGGAGATCGACAAATGGATTGGTGCAGTGATGCAGACTCTGCACCAGATCGTATCAATATATTGGTTGAGCTACATCCCTACCCTCACCTATGGTCACGGGCTGTAGGTTGTGACCAAAAGAACGAGATCGTGGATACAAGTGGTGGAAATGAGCTTCCTCCTAAGGGTGGCAATCTTTCAATCTTTAGAATACAATAGAATAGCCCATTATTGTTATTGTACATGTACGACTGAGTCTGGTTACCACTCTTGAGAGGCAGATAATATAGCAGAGCTGGTCCATTTATACTGCAGCTCATAGGGTTGATGACACTCAGGTGAGCTGGCCTGGTAGTGGAAAGGCTTTGAGCTCTAGTCAAATGGGTGGAAAACATCAGCTGAACCCTTGCTGGCTCAGTTAGGGTTGACAAAAGGCTCTATATAAAAATGGTCTTTGAAATGTAATAACAATAGGCAAATGTTGTTCACAGTTATTTTGGTGAATATCGTTTAACACTGTCTGTTTTATCTTTAATTGCCTAACTGTGGCCTCTACTCTCACCAACACTTTGAAAAAAGATCAAATTAATATTGAACAGAAGTGAGTTCAGCTTAGTGATGCGATCCAGTTTGTCATGTTAAATTAATTGCCCAACTCTGCTTTAGATGGTCTCTAGAAACCTTGTTGTATAGATTTAAAGGACTGTGCAGTTTGGCTGGTTTGTTTAAAATGATGTAGCCACCAGTGGAAATATGTATCGTCCATTATAACCAAAGGTTGACATTGTTTAGTGCCCATCACAAGTAAACACCAGAATCTGAAATGAAATAACTAAACTAGAAATTTGAAATTTGTACTTAAGCTGAACAAAATAAACCAAAGGCATCAGCAAAACATTTATTGAGGCAAAGATACACAGATGCGCAGTTTGATGATTAAATGCCAATGACCCATCAAATCACAACAGGATCGCAGCAGTGATAGGAGTTAGGATGGGACTCCCCCAGAGATGAAGATGGAGGCTTGGATGGAGCTCCGAGGGAAAGCGGTGAGACAAAGGTTACACAAATGAGAGTCTGACAGGCAGGATGACAGAAGAGCAATGAGATTTAAAGTATATGGAATGGGAGCTGATTGGCTCACACAAGGTGGGCAAGAAAATGACTGGAATATAGTAATGAAGTCAGCAAGGAAAGAAAGGCTTGAGAGCTATCAGTCCATAAAGAGAGATAAGAAGAGAGCCTATAATAAGGCTAAGAGGTAACTGGAGGCCAGGAGAGGCTATTATACAAAGTTTAGAGAACAAAGTTTTTGTAAAGATGAACAGAAATGAGAATAAAAATGGTTTGTTACCACCACCAGCTCGATGTCATGGCTTACCTGGACTGTTTTGAGGTAAAAAGATGACATCAGAGTCAAAACTGATGTACGCCAAATAGCTTGATGATGACCAGCAGCTCAGTTATTAAATATTGGATGAGGAAATCTGGTTGCAGAAATAGCAGCACCTATTCCAAAAGTGTGACCTCAGCATAATTTAGGGGCTAATACCCCACCTGAGAAGCAGTTTTTAAAAACACTAAGAATTTAAACACTGAGTGACTGACAAGAGTTGAAAAGAAAGGAAAAGATGTAAGTAAGGAAGTAGCTGCTGATTGAACTCTGATGAAGCTACAGAGCAAAGTGGAGTCACCCCCACCAAAAAATAAGACCAGTCATACCGTGGCAGGGAGAAACACCTCTGAGAAAAATAAGTCATATGACATTAGCTGCAGCTCAATGTTAAAGACAGACTGACATAATGTGGTGAGGAAAAGTTACTGAGAAGGATACAGATTGAAACTGATTGCAAAAAGGCTTGAGGAAGACTTGAAGATGTCAGGAGAGACAAGACAAAGCCTCGAATAAAAGCCTGAGGGCCATCAGAGGCAAGGAGAGTTAAACCAGAAGTGGTGATAATCCTCACAAGGCCATCAGAAGGACAGATCTATTACAGAGACTGGAAACTGGTGGAGGTCAAATAACAAAGTGTTTGTGAATAAGAGCAGAAATGTGAATCAAGATGAAAAAGACTTTGAGGTTTACAAAAAGGTTTGACAGCTGTTGAATGCCAGGAGAGAAACATTTTGGACTTTTAACTGTTTCTTAAAGTGTTACAGGATGAACTTCTCTTATAGCTGTTCATGCTTTAGCAAAGTAATTAAGTAAAAGATAAACAACTAAATGACAGAGAAGTTCTCTTTATTTACTATCTACTATAAAAAAATGACAATGGGTCCACAGTAAGAAAAAGTATCTGATGACCCATCATAGAGGAAGGAGATCCTAGCAGTGACAGGAGTTTGAACACGATCCCCAAAAAGTGAATAAGATCAATCTTACCGTTTCAATGAAGTCTGACTGTATAGAATATAAACACATGAATGATTAACGGCAATATTTCCAGAGACACAGAAATATGCATAACACCAACTGAACTGAATGACGGTGAGACGAGGGAACTGAAGCAAGTGTCCAGAAGCAAAACAGAACAGAGGACAAGGCTTGAGGTGGATACACATGGATACAGGAGTATGATGGAATTGAATCGGATACATAATCTGCTGCTTATCAGCATTACAAACAAACAAAGCAAACTTTGTGAGCTATAATGACTAAAAGTCCCTTTTATGTTGCATTTTGAATAGAAAAGGACATAAAATTCAAGATGCTGAGCAATGAGGACACATTTTATTCCAAAAACAACTCTTATACAATTCAACTCAAGAGGAAAGTGCATTATTGAATAATCCCAAGAAAATGTGCAGACATTGTGAAGTAATGTATGAGATCGAGAGAATACCTATGAGCTGTATTAAGGATTTTACTTTGAGTGAAAATAGCCTGCATTATCAAGCAGAGAATGATTAAGAAGAGATCAGCAAACAGGTGAAGAACAGAGGGGACATTTATTTAGCAGAGACCCTCAAAGACCCCGTGGGCCCAGTTTGAACACCACATTTAAACAAAAAGATAGAAAATGGGGAGACCTTCCCTTGGAAATGTGCTTTTTCCAAACAGCAAGTCTACTTACAGAAGATAGACAGTTACAAGCTGCTCATCAGAATCAGTATCGAAAATACATATTAACCATTCATCAAGTATTTTAACCAGTCATTTCTTCAGCTGTTACTAACAATAATTTTACTGAGTTTGCTGTGTCCCATTCAGTTGTGTTTGCAGTAGCATCCCACTGACAGTCCGACAAGGACCAGAGCTCCCAGTATCATCCAGCTATTATATATGGGATGGAGTTGACTGTAGAATTGGGTTGAGGTGGGGTCGGGGGTTGGGTAAAGAAGGAAAGGAGAATCATTTATACCAGGCAAACTAAAAACACCAAAACACTCACAATGAACTTAATTTGTGAAGTAATATTGTGATTGAACTTCAGTGACTCGTTTTCCAGGAAGTATCTGACAACACTCACCTTGTACATCAATGTTAAACTCCTTGGTGACAGTCCCTACTGTGTTGCTCACAGTGCAGATATACTGTCCTTCATGCTCAAAGCCGACAGATTTAATAGTGAGAACGCTGCCACTGTAGGAAGGACTATTTGTTGGAAGTGTCCAGGTGTATGAGGGCTGGGGTTTCCCACAGAGGAGCAGTTCAGGTGTAGAGTGTCTCCTTCTGTGATTGTGATCACATCTGGATTTGGTGGCTCCTTTAGCTCAGGCCCATCTGTGTATTATTGATAGAGATTAAAAATACGAAGCAAAATTTCAGCAAAATCAAAATAATTTATAAATTAAAAGACATTTCTGGTGTAATATACAACAGAAAGTACTGTCGACAGTTCAGCCCACTGTACTTTATTTTCACTTTGTGCTGCTATACTCTGTTGTCAGTTTGTCCACTTCATGATGTTTAACTGCTCTACTTACTTTACAGGTTGATGCTCGCCACACTAAACATCTGACATAAAGTTTAAATTACACATAGCATGACAGTAAGAGGTCAGTCTGACAGTTCAGAGAAGTAAGAGAATTGTTCAACCCATATGACACTGAAAGGAGACAAATCATGATTAATTCTTCTGGAGTGGCTTTAAATACACTTATTCTTTTATTGCATATTTGTTACTCTGTATTGATTCCACATTTAAACAAATAGTAAAGCCGACCTTTTATCATTTAGGATTTAAACACAATTCTATTATTATTTTTTAATATTCACAAACAAAGTTTACTTCTATCTGGCTTTCCACAAACTTCTGAGGGAAACATTTTACTGGTAAACAGCTAAATCCTCCACTATGTTCATCAGCTTGTGTCAGTCAGCAGTTTGTTGATGGTGCTATTTAGAGCCTGTTCATTAACAGTGATGAGCGCTATGAGGAAGAATCAAAACACTATTTCTTTACTGTTTCGATCTTCCTCAAAGCGCTCACGAGGACACAAAACCAAACCAGTGACATGAATCATGCTCAAAATGTCAAACTCTGAGAAACAGATCAAAGAACGTCTTTATTTCTCTCAGACTCACAGTGAACTATAGCAGGGAGTTTTCTGATGTCACCACTGGGGACGCTGTGGTCCATCTGGTCCCAGCTCCAGCTTGGTTTCGCACCAGTACTGGGCTCCATCATGTTCTCTACTGGGAGTGATGTTCAGAGTAAAGGTCTCATTCACTGGTTTCTTCTGTTCACTGTTGGACTGTAGGTGACCCAGTGCTGTGTTTCCTCTGTAGAAGGTCACAGTGAGGCTCTGAACAGGAGCTACGTTCTGTACGCTACACTGCAGGGTGTACTGCTGATTCTCAAACATCATCCCAGTGTGGTTTACAAAGCTGATGGAGACACTTTCTGGAGGCTCTGAGGAGACAGGGAAAGAAAGAGTAACACAGGTAGATGTTAGTCAGTAACCTCTGAGCTCACGAATCCGTCTGTGTATTTACACAAAGAGGTCAAATTTTGTCTGATTGTAAACAGCCTTGAAAGTTAAATGTTGCTACCAGGGGTCATAGTGGAGGCAAAGTGATGCTCAGATAAAGACACCCAAGGAGCCAAAGGAAGGAGGCAGCCGCAGGCTCTCTCTTAAGGATGTAACACAAGATGAGCTCATGCAGTGGTAATTAAACGTTATAAAACAGCAAATCGCTTTTATCGGTGTGGTGTTTTAAGGTTGATTTAAAAATTGCATTCGTTTCTAAACAGAGGAGAGTTCAGCTTTTTTCATTATATATATAACACACAAAAAACGAAGACGTCATTTTTTCATTGTAGAAAAT
>NW_020329206.1:0-13557 GCF_001858045.2 Oreochromis niloticus | reverse complement strand
ATCTTTCATCCAATTGTTTCTAATTTTGGGTGCACGTCTGTGCCCTTTAGAATGAGTCATGTTGATTTTTGTGACCCTAGACATCCCTTTCACTCACCCTTCGTCTTTCCTTATCCAGGCTTGGACCGGCCACGGCAGAGTTGAAGAAGGGTTTTCTTCTGCTTTATTTTTTGTGTGAGTCTTTATGTACTTGTTCTTTTGTTTGTTTGTTTGTTTGTTTTGTTTTGGGGGGGGGGTGTACATATTTGTGAAACAGAAAATAATGACATCGCTCATAATGGATGAGTGTGTGCATACTCATGCACGCACACACCCACACACACATTTCTTGCACTGTGCACAGGTCATGCTCGTCTTACAATCATCATAGCACCACCACCCTCACCCTCCAAGCCTGGTTTCTTCCTGTTAAAGGGGAGTTTTCCCTTTCCACTATCACCAAGTGCTTGCTCAAAGAGCGTCATATGATTATTGTTGGGTTTTGGTTTGTTTGTTTTTATTGTTACTGTAGGGTCTTTGCCTTACAACATAAAGCAGCTTGAGGTGATTGTTACTGTGATTTGGTGCTAATATACATATACATTCTGTTTGTTTACATTGTACAGTGTGCCAACTTTTTGTAATTAGTAACATAGTTATTGCCCTTATTGAGCTATAATACAAAAACAACTAAAGCTTTAAAATAAGTGTCAGTGAGCTGAAAAACAATATTTATACCCAAAACATAGTACAGCAGAATCTAGTATAACATGGAAACACCTACCTGAAACACAGACTTTATGTATTTTAAGTACTTGAGTAAATGTTCCCACTACTATCTGCACTCACTTCCGAAGATATTTAGACTAATGAGAGAACTCTGAGCTCCTCCGCTTCATGTGAGATTCACTTTCCACTGTTTCTTTCTTTCTTTCTTTTTAAATCCCTCTCCATTGCATTAATGTCTTGAAATACCAGGAAACCAAGCATCTGCATCTGGAGACTTTTGACTCAAAAGGCAATAAAAACCAAAACAAATGTAAAAAAAAAAAACCAATAGCAAAAAAAAATGAATACAGGAAAAATGACATTTTCACAAATGTCAAACATTTTTTAATTAAATTCCTCTTTTTTCCTACTAAAAGTTGTAAAAATGAGTCCAAGGGCATGATGCCGTAGCAGAGATTACTTCCTGAGGCAGCTGAAGAAATTCAACCTGCCAACACGGATGATGATGCAGTTCTACACTGCATCATCGACTCCATCCTCACCTCCTCCATCACCGTGTGGTACGCTGGAGCCACTATCAGGACAAACAGAGACTTCAGCGTGTTGCGCTCTGCTGAGAAGGTGATTGGCTGCAAACTCCCATCTCTGCAGACCTGTACACCTCCAGGACACTGGGCGTGCACTCGGATCACAGCTGACCCTTCTCACCCTGGACACAGTCTGTTTGACCTGCTCCCTCAGGCAGGAGGCTCCGGTCCATTCGCACCAGAACCTCTCGCCATAAGAACAGTTTCCATAGAAGCATAGATGCATCTGAACATGTGTAGAGAAGACCGTGCCCCCAAATTGCCAAATTGTGTCTTAACACCAAGTTTGTTTTTGTCTGTTTGGGAGCTGACACAGTCTCAATGGAGATGGGTTTTTGGGGGGTAGCAGAGGAGAGAAGCTGCAGAGAGGCGTGTAAGACTGCAACTCTCCTTCCTGGTCCCAACTCTGGATAGTCATATTTTGGGGGGTTTAATAAATTGGTCCATATTTCTAGAAATGAGAGCTGCTCCATCCAAAGTGGATGGATGCCGTCTCTCCTAACAAGACAGGTTTCCTCCAGAAGGTTTGCCAATTTTCTATGAAGCCCACATCGTTTTTCGGATTCTAAACTGACCGCAGGTGTGAATGTGAGTGTGGATGATTGTCTTTCTATGTTAACCCTGGACAGTTTAACTTGTACCCTTCACTTCATGGTAGCGCAATAAGTGGGAGAACACCTATTCCGACACCCATATCTTAGATTAAGCTAATAGTATTAGTGCGCTGTTATCAAACGTTACCTGGATTATAGGTATATTCAAAACTTTACATGGAAGAGATAAGAGTGCGTGCGTATATGCTCACTTCTGACGATGATAATATGATAAGGTGTTATCTCATCTGTACTTGAAAGTACTTCAAACACCACATGCACATGCAATCTATCTGTGTGTCTAACGATCTATAAGTGAGCAAAGACAGTGTTATAAATATTTGAGTCATTTCTATGCCTTGAAAGTACTTACTCAGTACTTACTCAGCGCACACACAGATATTATATTCAAAATCATAACGGTCACGCCTTCGATTTCTTACCGCTACTTTTCGTACAGCATCCAGGAAATGACGTAGACTGTTTCTACTGCATCATTTGCATTTTACATTCACTCTGTGGGCACATCTCCGCTAAAATCTCATATAAACCATTTCTACAACCACCAAACACAACGAAAACAAGCCATGATTAAAAGAGCAGTTACGTAAATGCACACAAGTCCACTAAACAAACAAAACTGAACCACAAATTCATCAGACCTCATGTAACCGGATAAAGAAAGGCTGGTTATCTTCCAGAGCTATCACCGATTCCAAACACCAAGCTTCACCGCGCTCTGACTAAAATTCACTGAAAGAGCCGCAAAAGAAGACCACAAAAACCACCACAGTTATCTAGAGAATCTAAAGAACAGCACAAATTCCAAAGCATGTAAAACACAGGAGCTGTGTCAAATGTTTCACTTGATTTATACGT
Organism: Oreochromis niloticus; assembly: GCF_001858045.2. Classification (NCBI taxonomy): domain Eukaryota; kingdom Metazoa; phylum Chordata; class Actinopteri; order Cichliformes; family Cichlidae; genus Oreochromis; species Oreochromis niloticus. The sequence continues at coordinate 10,790 of NW_020329206.1, read as the reverse complement.
TATTTATACCTCGAGCACCCTTTTTTCTTTCTTAATCATTTTTTTTGTTTTTTTCTCCTAATGTATTCCTTTTTTGTTTACCGACTTGTATTTGTATACATGAGTTGTAAAAGATACTGCAAGCTGTGACATTTTTCCTGCCCTTTCTATAACTGCATTATTATGTATATTTGTCTTTAGTTGTTCAACTTCAAAAAGTAAAAAAGAAAAAAATATTGGCTCAAAAAGTATTTTTAGGCCTGTTAATAAAATTAAATAATTTCTGCTGTTTAATACCTAAAAAATTCAACTGACATGGTGTTCAATGTGTGCAAAATTGGGCCTTTTTGTTCAACGTCTGGATATTTATGTGTTGGCAGTGCTGTAATTTTTCACGGTTTCACTTTAGAAACATAAAACTTTGCACAGATGATGTTTATACTGAATTTCGGGAATTAAAGGTCTGCAGCTCAGACACAAGCATTTCACTACATGTTGTACCCTGTATGATTGTGTATGTGACAAATAAAGGTTGTTTGTTTCTTTGTTTGTTGTGAAATGTGAACTGAAGCATGTTTTAAAAGGGTTATATGTTAAAAAACTAAATAAAAAAATCAGGCGGGAATAAAATCTACTCACTTTTTCTGTGTTCCAGTCTCAGTAACTTTGACACAGTAATATCTGCTGCAATATTTACACCTCTGATGACATTTCACAAGTGTTAGCTTTCTTTTGATACCACGATTGTATACACAGAGTTTGTAATTGCACTCAATTAATTTGGGGCATTTCATTTTCGAGCAGGAAGCTCAGAAAACCCTTTGGGGCTCAGGTTAAAGAACTGGACCACTACAGGTTTTAGAAAACCCATCCAGAATAATTTTGTCCATCTGGGCCCATATAGGGCATCAAAGGTCAAAACTTCTGTTGCCCTGTGGAGGTTAAGCGTGGGTTTGCCCTGCTCACACACTCCCGCCCACAACTACCCACTGTGAGCCCATGCAAGTAATAACGTTTTGGCACATTACTTATGATAAGAAGCCACCATGAGGGGAAATACAGTTGTGGAGAAGATGAAACCAAAGCACCTGTTTGATTACACTGTCAGAAATATGAGGCTGGGAGGAGGCGACTGATGCAAAGCCCCAGGGAAAAGGAAAGTTAACGATTTTTCATTCCAAAAAATCATTTATACAGTTCAGTGGTCTACAGACAGACTGAAGAGAGAAACAAAGCTAGTATCGATCTGATACCAATACCAGTGCTGGTTTGTCAATATTATAAATATTTGGATCAAGCCGCCCACCTACAGACTCATCGACAATAGATTTGTTTGCCTTGAAATGGAACCTTTAATCTCCATATTTTGACTTTTTCACAAAGTATCGAGTTTAATGTTGAAATAGAATAGAATAAACCTTTTTATCCCACAAATGAGAAATGTGGGTGTTACACAGCAAGAGGAATATAAAATATAGAAGGAAGACGCAGAGTGGTTCTATATACATACACACAGATATACAGATAAAAGTGTACAGAGATATTTACACAAGGGGTGAATGATCCTGGTGAAATATACAGTGTAGAAACAAGCTGTAAAGTGAGCAGCAGCAATTAAAAACATTTGATATGTCAATTAAACAGGTGATGAGTGAGATAACCATGTTAAACTGGATTATAGAGTCTGACAGCTGCTGGTAAGAATGACCTGCGGTCGCGCTCCTTCCTACACTGTGGGTGTAAAAGTCCACTGCTGAAGGAGCTGCTCAATGCTCGTACAGTCTCATGCAGGGGGTGGGAGGGACAGGTCATTATGAGGTCAAGCTCTCCTATGTCCAGTGGAATATCTGCAGCTGAGCAGTGGGTTTCGGGCAGAATGTTTCCAGGCATGTAGTCTTGGAACATCTCCAGATGGATCGTGGATAAGGCCAGGGCCATAGGCACCGTTCATGCAATCCATGTAGAACTGCAAGGGACTTCCTGTTGACAGACAGAAAAAGAGCGGTTAGTGACTTCCTTCCAAACTATTTTCTCCATGCACTTCATTCCCACGCATTTCTCCTGACCATATGCAGATACCTGGGATGTGGGTGCCATCGTATTTGATATCCATCTCATGCAGACCGGCCTCTGTGGGAGCGTACTTGTCAGCAACTGTGCCATCGTTGTTGTCTGTGATGTCAAGCTTAGCAACTTTGCCTGATGCCATTCGGACCTCACCTAAAGCAGAGGACAAAAACAATGACACACACACATCATTATGCTCAAACTATCTGTTTATTAAGTAGACTTGTTACCTGTGACCTCTCCTTTCTGGATGGTGAATGGAATCACCAGGTCAAATGGTCTCAGACTTGCCACATCCAGCCAGATCATTCCCATTGGTCGGTCTGTTGCCTGAGAGACACGCAAGTGCACACGTCAGATCACAGGTTGTTAAGAGATTGTGGCAACAGTTCTGGTTACAGCGACAACATGTCACAGACTAAATGAACACAGGAAATTAATACAGGACCTGTAACATCAGAAGGCTGTGGCTTCTTAACATTATGCAGCTCTGCTGAACTGTCCATGTGTTTCAGGCATCCCGTTTTTGACATGGAGAGAGAGAAATGAGAGAACGCACCCTCTCAGTGATGAAACACCTGCAATGAGAGACAGCAGACAATGATGCAGTCTGATGAAAGGAGACCATGTGTGCTATAGATGACAAAGGGACAACAGGGAGAAGCTGAACAAAAACTGAAGCTGAGAAGGCCGAGAGACCGGAGGCTGAGGTTTTAGATACCCAGGGCTGTTGGGGCATTTGGCTCTGTTGCATGAGCTGGTCTGACGGAGCTCCTTCCAGTACTTGGAGGGTGTAGGCAGGGATGATGGAGGGAATTGAGAGAGGGAAAAAGATAAGGCATTGGAGCGGATTAAAACGGCGTCAAAGTGATATAGCGAAACGGCTGCAGCCATCAGGACCAATCACAAAGCCTCTGTAGGGGAATGGATCTGTGCTCCAGGGCACTCGTAAATCCTGTAACCTCAGCAGTTACTGTACTGAGGAGCAACGTAAACACTCTTCATTATCAAGTTCGACTTGTAATGCGCGCCATTTCTACATCAACTGCCTATTCATCTGAAAATGTGTTCTTATACAGACCCCACTCCTTTATACCGTCTTACTGACACTCCACTGAGAAATGAGAACTTTCCTTAAATGCACTTTAAAAGTACTTCATCACTACTAAATGGCTGAAAAATAAAAACAATTAAAAATGAAGCCAGTACAGCTGTGACAAACAATGTGATTCCTCCAAGAGTCATTCTCATATAAGCTCCCATGTCCACCTTTACAGCAGGAAAAAAAAGCTGTTTTTGGACAGCATGGGCAGTTTTTCACAGCAACACAACATATGTGACTTTATTGGCTTTAACAAAGATATTCAATCAGGGCTTTGGCATCTGGACTGCTTATGCATTTACTTCAGTCAGTGGCATCTGTCACTCTTATTAGCACTCACTTAAATTGCTTATGTAGAATTTGAGAAAAGCTTATCTTGGTCTTGCCCACGTCCTATCTACTCGAGTTATCTCGCCCATAGGTGCTTCATGTCGTTGACTTGACGCAGCTTAAGACTCATCATAAGACACTACTGCTTCTCTAACTCGAGGGTCATTCTTGACAACTGTACTCTGCCTGTTTGCGATTGTTTTGACTGAGACTGAAAACTCAGTTTATTCATGAAAGTTGCCAAAACAGCATGTAGGCACGTAGGATTAAATGCAGCTCACTCACTGCGACTTGGAATGGACTGCTAGGGATGTGCTCCCCTCCAAAGCGAACGCAGATCACATACTCACCAGGCTGTGGCGCTTGAGAAGTGGATGTAGCTGTGGGTAATGAGAAAAGATGAAAAGAACAATTGATAACTTTTTCGTTACGTCCGATCTGTGTGAAGTTCATAGCCAGTGCTCTGACACAGAGCCATCAACCTCTGAACGCTTAAAAAGCACCAGTGTATCCAGAAAACACATTACATGTGGTGATAAATGCCCTGCCCAAGTGCCCCCTCTCCCCACTGCCTTTCAGCGGCAGGCAGCAGCAAACAGATTGTCAGAGGAGGCCCAGATGATGATCAAGTTTAACATTGTCTACAATATTGCCAAAGAGTGCCAAAGCACTTTAAGCACAAGCACTATTTCAGTAACTTATCTTTCCTGTAGAACTGTGCTCCAAATAAAGAACTTTGTGTCGACAAGCTTGTTAGTTCATCATTTACAAATCAATATTGTCTGTATGACAGCAATTAAAATAAAGTGAAACATGTAAAACAGTGGGGTTAAGCGATGCGATGAAAAATTTGGGTGCACCTAACTTTTGTGCTGGTGCACCTAAGAAAAAAAGTTAATCCATACAATCTTAGTAATATTTATCACTAGTTTTAAATGTTAAAATTCAAATATTCAAGCAAGTCAATATTCAAGAAAATGCACGTAAAATAAATTAATATTAGTTGTAGTTGGCTTTAAACTTTGGGGTACCGCCTCTCTACTCATTGGCTCCTTTCCCTCCAACAGCACGGTATCCACCAGATTTGGTTCATACCTGAGATATTACAGATTATAAAGTCACATCTACCTTTTTATGCAATTCCCTTCTCACATATACATTGAAACAGAGAAGGTAGGACTGACTAACAACCACAAGAGCTTTCTGAGACTGATTATATACTGATTTTGAGTATAAACACTAGCAAAATGCAAGTTTTGCTGCAGCAGATGTCATTGACTGCTTCAGGGCTTGCTCCCAGCAGCTGGACGGTGTCCCGGAGTAAAGAACTACATATCTAGCTGTTGTGACAGTATCTCCAGTGACAGGTCAGTTCATGTCTACATACTCACTGGCTAAGTTATGGTAGTGAAGGCTCACTTACTCTGTCTTCCACTACTCTCAGACACTGTGTCATATTTTCAGAGGAGCCCAACAAACCACAGATCACTGAGCTGTCCTAACAAATCTCCAGCAATGATGCAACACGTAGGAAGACTGAGTTATAAAGACATGGCAATATTTCAACAAGGTCTTGAATTATGAGGCCCCGTCATATCTTAAACACATTAAGGTACCACATCACCCCGGTACAGCTCTTCACTCTCAGACTAGCTCTTTCTAAAAGTAGAATGGGAGGCAGAGCCTTCAGCTTTCAGGGCTCTGCTCTGAACCAGCTCCCAGTTTGGATTCAGGAGACAGACACCCTCTGTACTTTCAACATTACACTTACAACTTTCCTATTTGATAAAGCATATAGTCAGCCTTGGATCAGGTGACCCTGAACCCTCCCTTAGTTACACTGCAGTAAACCTCTTGTGTGGTTACTTATAGTTACCATTTATGTCTTTATAGTGAGGGTTAATAGTTACTTCCCAACCATTTATTCGTCTTCTATCACTTATTCATCTTCGAGAATGGAGATGTGCATGGCCCGGCAGTCCCTCTGCAAATCTCAACTCTTTGTTACTGTCAAGAGATTTACTCTAAAGACACTTCTTCAGCTAAGAGTCTAAGGGTAGAAACACACAGACGCTGTGGTTTTCACTTGTATACAAGGGCGGTCACAGAACGCTCACACCAGAGTGGGGGCCCTGTGATGCGTGCTCTGTTCTTGCACTTGTCTTTATTTATATACAAAAGTAATACAACAGTGAATACGTCTATTCATAGGTAGAGGAAAGTTAGTGTGTAGGGAGTGAAGATAAGAGTGGTTTAGGTGTATGCGTGTGTGTTGTGAGATTCAGAAGGACGCAGCCTCTCTTCTTGTTAGGGAGCGTCAGATAAGAGTGTCCAGCTCTTCTCTTCCTGCTTGTTCAGCTATTATCGCTGTGAGAAAGAATTTATAAAACAGTCTTGTAGTGGACAACAGTCTAAGTCATCAAAAGGTCAACATACAGTATTCTATCATATGCAAACTTATATCATTAAAAGCTTATACTGACTACTAAGTACAATTTTCCATTGACATTCCTCCTGTTGTCAGTATAACTTTCAAGTGAGATATCAGTATGTAACATCTTGTTGTACAGTTTCTATCACACCATCATTAATCACACAAAGTCTTCATGTTCCAACAGGTCGGAGTCATCATCATCATCATCATTTGTCACGGCTATGTATGCAGCAACAGTGGAAACAATTATACGGTTAATCATGAGTTTTAGACATGGCAGTATACATGTTACAAAGACACAAAATAAAAGTAAGAATACAAAAAGGGATAAATAGAATAAATAAGAATAAGAATACAAAGGAATTGCAAGTATTTCAAGTATTTCAAGTATTGAAGTCTATTGCACCGTTGGTTTTAACAAAAAGTATTACACAGTGAAAAGGGAGTAGTAGTCTTTTTAGCAGTCACTTGTATTATTTACATAGGCCTGATTTGGGCCTGCTGGATCTGTCTCAAGGCGTTCAGGGCGTCAGTCATGTTGATGAGTGTACATTGTCTGATGTGTGTGTGTGTCATTTCTCACTCAATCAACAAGTGCACGTCTGTTCAGGTGTGTGTTTCTCTTCATTCTGAGTCAGTGTGTGTAGATGTGTATGTTAGTGTATGTTGGCGTGTTTATCACTTTCCTGTTCTGGTGTTTTGGGTAAACCACGGCCTGAAGCGTGTCCTGGGGTCCTGCCCTCCTCCTTTTCAGTCCGGTTGCGACCATTGCTGCTGCTGCTGCTCAAAGTTCAGTCTGTCCTGGTTTTGGCCCAATTGGGGCAGTCCTTTCTTCTTCTGTGTTTTGTCCATTCTGAGGTGCCTTTTGACCTCAGTTGCTCCTCCTGTCTCTGGCACGCCCTTTCTTCTGCTGCCCGATCATCCGTGTTGGTCCGTCACTGTCCTGTACAGTGTTAATGCAGAGTTATCAAGGTCAGCATTCTTTTGCTCGGCCTTACTTTTCATTCGGGCTTAATGGGCGTCTCGTCACAGCTCTGTCAGCTGAAGCTGTCTGGAAATCTTCCCCGTGTAGTGAAACGGGCCTTGGATTTAACGCTCTCCGTCTCTGCTGCATGAGATCGCTTTCCTGTAGCACTGTTGACATTTTTAGATTGTTGTTATGGGTCCAGCTGCTGCAGCATTTGGTCAGGGTCAGGGTCAGAGATGGTAGAGGGGAGAGCAGGAGTCCAGGTCAGCTTCGGCTTTCAGGACCGGCAAAGCAGCCTGTAATTAAACATAAAGAGAAAAAACAAAAACAAAACAAAACAGACGAACAGGAAAATGATGTTGTATTGGCTGTGTTATTCAGAGAGGGAGAAACACCGGGCCAGGCCCTGTGTCAGCCTTCTCTCCCCTTTTTTGTTTTTCCTCACAATATAATCAACTCATAACCCACCAAGTTGACAGGACAACACAGGTAGATATTAAAATTCGTAAGATCACGTTTAAAAGCACAAAAAAGGAATTTTCCTTCCTTCAGTAATCACTTGTATATTCAATCAGCAGAAAACATCTCACAATTTGACTCTTAACCACTAAATTTGTTGTTTCATCACTGGTTGGTCATACCAGTCTCGTTCTTTTTGAAGTTGTTGTCCTGCAACCCAGAGAGTTTATTTGTTAGTAGTGGATAAACTTCAGCATTTGATAACAAAACTATTAAGTTTTCCCTGTTTTAACACTAATGAGGGATATAGGCGCATGTATAGTGTGTGCTGTAGTGTAAGCTGTTCTTCATTGCATGTATGTGTGTTAGTAGCTTGCAAGCAGGGCCTCTGGGCCTGTCTCACCCAAAAGAGCATTTTCTCAACAGTTGCCTTTCTCTCACGTGTGTTAAGAAAGGCAAATGTGCTTGTAGCAGTTGTGAGATTATTATGCTGTATATATTACATTATACCTGTAATCAAAATGAGTGAATCATGATACTGCTGTAGGCCACATCACACTTCTGAGTTAAAAGAATGTGAAAATCATTAGATTATTAGATAGGTTGTATTATCCTATGCTGCTGATTTATTGTGAGTGAGTTACACTGTTTCATGACATTCATACTGCCGAGTTATGAAAAGAATATTGTATTCAGAGAGTAGGGCCTCTCTCTTTTTTTTTTTTTTTTTTTTTTGTGATAGTAAAGAGCCACGGGAGCGTCACCCCCACCTTTGGTGGAGGCAGAAAAACAGGGAGCCAAGGTCATAACTCAGGCTCACTAAGAGTTAGAAAGAATATGAATGCTTAGTTTGTGGCTGTGGCGCATTTTGTATGGCTTTTTCTTTGTTAGTAGCTTTCTGCCTTCACCTGAGGGTGTGCCCTAAGCATGTGACTTCAGGTCTCCATAATTGGAGTTTATTTAAAGATAAATAAAATGATTCATATATTGCTCGCAGATCATGCATTAGACGGTATGTTGCAGTATTAGCCTGCTTCAACACTAAGCAAAACATCACTCTTTGTTTTATTATTATTATTATTATTATTATAAATTCTCCTTTCTCAAAACAGAAATGAAATTGTAGTTGTTCTTGGTTGAGAACACAAAACCTCCCTTTTCCCCCTTTTTTTTCAAAACAAGAAACTAAGTTTTAACTTTTCTGGCTTGTCACCTAAAACAAAACAGACAACCAGCTCTCAGCTGGCTCTGAACAGAAGTTACAGTACTCATCACTCAAGCAACATTTCAAAAAACAAAAAAACAAAACAAAACTCAGCACACTGCACAGAGAACAACAACAATACACAACTGAAGATGTGTCTTGTTTGTTCTCCTTGAATTTTAGAATAAAGTTATTACATCTGCATTAGTAAATCATATGCCTAATCATTATGTGTCACTGTGATCCACAAGTATGATACAATTAGTCATTTTTCAACCCAACAAAACAAAAAACAAAACAAAACAAAAACAAGTTACTGATGGCTTGAACGCTTTACACACGAGTCAGGATGCAAAAAGGCTGCTGCAAAGACAAATCAGAAGCGTGAGGGAAAAAAAAACAAAAAAAACTGAGCCCACAGACGGCTTCATGTTTGAGCTTTAATAGCAGTTTCCCTCCCTCTGATGTGTTCTTATGTAGCTCCTGCTCTAAAAAATGTGTAACCTGCTCATCAGCTTAGCAGTGACCATGTATTTAATTCAGCTTCTCAATTGTGCAGCTTTAGCTGTTGTATAGAGGGTTTAGCTTGTTAGTTGTTAGTATAGGTGTGCTCTATATTTCAGCAATGTCTCATCTAGGATGACAGGTTTTCAAGCAGGTCAAGTGCCTCTATGCACTTAATTAGTTTAGATATTTTCTTTATCTCATATGTCATTATACTGAATTTGAGCAAACCTTAAGCTTGATGCAGACTACTTTTAACAATTATCCACCTCACATCATAGCTAACTGAGGTGCCTCTTCATATTAATATTATGTTATTATTAATGTTATTATCTTTTTATATAACAGCAATAGTATATTACAATATTTTATTTTGCATCCATCAAGGGATGGGGGTGATCTGCAGTTTCACCCCGTCCCAAGCTGGAGACATTTTCCTTTTCACACACTTTCCTTGGCTGAACAATGACAAAACCTTAATATACCTTATGCATCTCTCTATTTCATTTAATATGTGTTTGTGTGAGTTATGTATTTTCATGCAGTCTATCCATTCTAGGCACGGTCGTCCTGCCAACTATATTTCATTGTTAATACCAGTTTACAGGTTGTTATCCTTGCTTTTATCAATTTGAATACATTACAGTTGTTTTATTTAACTTTATTCCTCTTGCATTTATATGTATTCAGTTGGGTCTGTTTCCAGCCCTTTTTAAACTTATACTTGGATCTCTAATTTACTTGGTGAGGGATTATTATGTTCTTCCTAATCTGAACTGCTTCTTTGTTTCTTACAGTCACGTGCAAAATGTCCCTCTTTTCCACACCTCCAGCATGCAGTATTAAAGTCACTGTTTGGTGTGTGTCTAAACCTGTCTCTACCCCTGCTCCTGCCCTACGCATTCCTCTCCCTCTCTTTTGGCCTCTGAAACCTCTCCTGTAGCCTCCACTGAAAGCTGTGAGAACAGTGTCAGCGTCGAGGGCAAAAACTGAGACCTTCTCTTTCTTTTTCACCACTGTCTGTGCATGGTTAGCATATTGAAACGCCTCATCTGCTGTGCCCGTATCTTGCGTTACCCAATTCTTTTCTACATGAGACCTAATGGGTGGTAGTAATCCTTCAATGAAAGTGCGTTTAAATAGATTTTTATTTTCCTCTTTCTTTTTCTTATTTTCAGTTCTCCTTTCAGCTTCAGTTTCCCATGCTTGGAAAAGTTTATATTCTTCTTCACGTTTTAATTTCTTCTTTGGGTCTTTTGTTAATGTAATTTCTTGTTTCAGGACAGCTTTCAACTGGGTAACAGCTGAGGGATTGCATTACCCTTCCCAGCTGTGGTTTTAGCTTTTTGTGGATTTCTCCACCTATTTGCACTTATTCTACCTGCTCCGGTTTGTTGCTTTTCTAAACATTCCTCATCAGGTGTTAATTTTGCTTGTTTATTCCCCATTGTCAAAGATTTGCTGGGCTGTCACTGGCACGCTTGACTTCAGAGTGGTTGCTGATACGCCCTTCTACTTCACTTCTAAAAAATGAAGGGTATCAGTTTACGAGATAAAACTCAACCGTTCTCATTTGTCACCAGTACGTGAGCCTCAGCAAAGAAAACAAATAAAATAGAAGTAGTTCAGCAGCGTATTGTGCTGTAAAATCAACTTACTTCCAGACACATACACACACATAGACATTTGCGCGCTTTTACTAATTCGGTTCCTTATGGCGATTCCTAACCTATTTTATTTGTCG